>NW_016166254.1:13467-24858 GCF_001687245.7 Rhagoletis zephyria | reverse complement strand
CGTTCTTCCTTTAGAGAAATTTTGATTTCCTGTTGAATAATGATTGCCTCTACTTTAATATCTCGGTATGGTTTTGTAACCTAGGACATTTACCAGCAAGATAGATATGTAGATAAATATATCTAGTATAATTTAACAAATTTGTTTTCTTCAGCAGATTTCGCTATTGGGTACTGAAAACACACACACACAGCTACAATGAGAACAACCTTTCATTCAGTTTTACCTCTCGCACGTCTATTTCTTTGTTTTTACACTTACATATTTAATAGCTCTTCAACATGCTATTCTCCCGAGTGTGCATTGTCAGCGCATGGTGTTGTTTACTTTGTAACTTTCACACAGCTTTTTACGCTTGTCAAGCGAACCGAAAATGCCTGAAGAAATTCATTTAATGTGTTTACACTCGAACGTCGCTTCATTAATTTGTTTTTCGTCTTTTCAGCGCCTTTGCCTTCGTCTCATCTACTACTTTCTATAACTCATTTAATTTGCTTCAATAAATTATTCAATTCAGTGGAGGCTAATGAGACAAACTCATTATTTACTTTGCGAATCAAAGGAAAGCATACATACATTCTTATTTATACAATTTAATATATGCACTAATTTAGTGTATTTTCAATTCGATTTAATGAAAATTTTTATTTTTTAATATAGTAATTCATACATTTAAAGTACTTCAGTTTAACAGAAATAAGCTGAGCTTGTTGAGAAGAGTTTTGATACCCTTTAGTTTGGCGTAGCCAAGGACACTGTCCCCTTGTATTGGACACCTAGTAACTGTGGGATCGGAAGATATAATATCCCTGAAAATCGGCCTGAAACCAGTTTAAAAAGCTACCTCGTGGAACCTGAGGTGAACTGTAACTAGCAATAATGAGGCTAACAAAGCGCCCGGCTGAGGTATTCAAAGCTGGCGGTGAAGAGCGTGTCGAGTCCATATACCAGCTGTTTAGGACAATTCGATCTGAGTAATACATTACAGAACAGTGAAACCTGATATTGTGTGAAAAACTGAAGCCCATCATGAAACAACAGGCTGGGGCCAACATCGACCAAATTTTTACAGTCCTGAAATTACCTTTTTATTGAACTTAAAATCGCTTTATATAGCACGAAAAGGAAGTTTCTAGTTCGACGCTAAGTCTAAAACTAATACGGCTATGTAGAGTAACGTCGAGCACAACCGTCAGCTTCGTCCGATTCAGGAAGAACCATTTTTTGTGCCACTAAAGTCTAAACGAAAACCAATTATAAGCTTCTAACCTGCATCGCACGTTTCTGTAGTATGCGGTGAGCGAAAACAATATAAATAGGTCTCGCATATTGGGTCTTAGGTCGTAAATAATCTAGTAAATAAATAATCAAATAGCGCTTTAAAACAGATGCTACTTCGGCTTCAGTAGGTAACTGAAAAGTAACAATAGCTCTCTACAAATCTCTTATCATGCCCGTTCTATTATATGGCGCAAAAATATGGACGATGCCAAATAATTAAATATGCGAATTATGGTGGCTTTCAAGTTACTGGTAAACATATCCTTTGACTCGGCACTTATCTATGGACAGCAAAAAACGTCGCCCGCAATGGAAAAATCATTGAGCAAATATATTAAGAAATACTTTAATAGCCGCTTAGTAAGAAGTTATCTTTGAGCGGTCGCTTGGATAATGAACGCATTGCTGGGATCGCAGTGTGCCCCGGCACTCTTAGAGAAAGTTCTCAACAATCTCCTTCGTCCCCGGAACTTCGCAGTTGCGGCAGAACCTGTTGAAAGGTATGCCTTCCTTCCTCGTTTCTGACTGAGGTCTGGTTTTAAGCAGGTCATAGGTCAGTCTGGTAATCCTTTATTTAAACACAATAGGGGTCTTCAAGCCAATACATTTGAATCTCAAATATGTCGAAAACCAGAGCCAATCTTGAAAAAACCACTGAATTCAGCCCAATACTCTCTGTGAATACCGTTGATTACTTAGCGATGACCATCACTGGCGACTACCCCCGATGACCAATGAACGGGTGACTGGTGGTCAGACTGCTTTATTAGTTAAAGTAATAGTTTACTATCAAGAATGCTGGGTGTGATGGGCATAAATATACTTAGCTTGAGTTTATGGACAACGCGAAGTTCGATAACAATCAACAGCCAATTTGGCGCGTAAATATTCTAGCTGCAAATATTAATGTATTTGTAAGTATACATATTTCTATATATAGTAGCATTGGGCACATATGACTAAAAGTAACATAATAATTTAACACAATCCTTCTACTACAAAGTTTCATTCAGCAAAATTTCAGCTCCAATATTCTGCTCAAATTTGCCACGAAAACTTCTTTTGACAGCTTCATATACGCATGCTATATAAGTACGTTTGGTTTCTGTGCAATATCAAAAACCTATTAGACAGCCGAGGAGTCGAAAGCAGTCGAAAACAGTCGAAAGCATATAGCGGAAAATTAATTGCAACATGCAATTACTTCATGCGTTGCAACAACAGCTGCCCAGAGACGATAGAGCTTTACAATATAGTTTCTGACTTTTGCCAGTTTGAATTAAGTATGCTGAGAGCAAGGCAGAAAGAGAGAGAGANGCTGGTGGAGTACCCTAACCTTTTTCCATGTGTGCTGAGAGCTAAGGATCGCTTTACATCAATTATTGGCCAAATTTTCGTGGTGGTATGGCAGGTGGTTTCCACAGCCCACCTTATATTTATCTCCTGAACGAGTTTCGCCTTTAGTCTGTGTTTGCAGGAGGTTAGAGGTATGCCCGCATTCCGGGCAGAATTGACTCCATGCCAGCTCATAGGCTAGGCAGTAGCGAGGGATGTCCCTATGTCCAGATACCCATACAACAGTATAGGAACATTTTTATGCCAGCAGGTTGAGAGTTGCTTCATAAGAATTGAGAGATTTGATAGCAGCCTGGCTGTCAGAATGGATAGCAATAGGCCATCCAGGAGGGGTGGAGGTTATAAGCCACCATTATGGCGTTTAATTCTGCTTGAAAAACGCTACAATGGTCCGGTAAGCGAAAGCTGAGATTTAGCGCGATCCCGCTACCCACTCTTTTGTTAAACTTGGAACCATCAGAATATATGGCCGTAGACCTTGGGTTCGGGTCTGTGGCCCTTTCCTACTCGTTCCTCTCTGAAATTCTTGTGGAGAATTTTTTGTCTAAACAGAGTAGCAGAGTGGTATAATCTATCTGTCGTAGGTTATCTGGTAGAGTTTCAAGTACTTTTGAGGTCTCTGCAAGGCTGGATTGTATTTGATCTGGCCGCTGGCTCGAAATTTTCCATAGAAATCCATAGGTGGAAGATTTAAAAATATTTCTAAAGATTTGGTGGGCGTAGTGGTCAGAGATCCCGTGACGAGCATGGCAGCCGTCCTCTGCACACGCTCCATCTTGGCTCTGGATATGGTGTTATTTAGCGCAGGGCACCATACGGTGATCCCGTAGAAAAGAATGACACTTCCGGTCGAAATCGGGTGTCGGCAATGCGACCAAAAATAGAACATCCTCGACTTGGTAATTCATATTTTTTCTTTCAAATAAAAACATTTTCACACATTTGAGATGTCCAGGACGATATCTATACTGAGAATCCCGATATGTAGTAAATACGTGTATGTAAGCATAATTAAAAAAGAATGGACTTCCGGTCAATTTAACCCACTTTCGGTCGAAACCGGAAGTCGTTAAACAACCAAAAGATAGAGCATCCCCGATTTCAATAAAAAACATTTCCTTTCGCTTTAGAGGTGATGGTCTAGGTCACCCTGTATACATAGAACCTATTCTAATATATAATGGTTTGAAACGGAAATCATCTCTTGCTTTCATCTCTTGCTTTCTCGGCAATCAGTACAGCAAAGCACATTTGTTTACTCTATTACGCAGTTAACTGCACAATTATGCACAACAAATACACATACATATGCACGTTCAAGTATACATATGTGCATACGCATTCCGTTCGGGCAAAGTTGTAAATAACTACCAGAAGAAGAAATCGCATCAAAAGAAGTCTGTAACTATGGCAGCGGTGGTTGTAGGCAAGGAAATGCATGCCAGTCGTTGCATTTAGTCGTTGCATTTTAACAGCGAAAAACTAATTAAGTTTTGTGTTTAAGTGTAAATAATTTCTTTTGCGGTTGCCACAAAGCGACTCGCCAAATATCCTCAAATAACATAGTAGTCTTGCGAGGGTGGAATGTTGAATGCCACATTGAATGTGCTTTTATGTTACACGCACATGCATACATACATACATACATTTGTATGCGTGTAACAGACGCAAATCTCGCTGGTATCGTCGCTTTGCTGTTGTCTCATTTATTACGGATGTGCATTGCAAAAGTACTCGCAATTGCTGTGTTTCTATCATAACTTTTGTTGCATAGAACAATTTTACGCGCCAAAGTTTTGCTTAAAGTGTAGGGTAGACTACGCATAGGAAATAAAGTTTATGTATGTAGGTACATTAGGGTGATCCAAATGAACTAACCTAATGAATTTATGGCCTTAAAAGGACCTATTTACTGAGAAGAAAATTCTTCCGTTTTGGAAAAATGTTCAATCCAATTTTAAAAGGTGTCCGTGGCCATGAAAATAATAAGAAAAATATATATATTTTTTTTCATAAAAAATGCTATAACTACACGGGATCACAAATTTTAGTTTGGTTTTTGCTCTCCAGACGCCACTTTACCGTTTCAAAACTTTTAAATATAAAATTTGCAAAAACTACCATACTGAAATTTTATTTTTTAATGTTATTAGGCGCTTATTTATCCAAATTTTCAGTTAATAAAAAAAGATACAGTTTGAATATTACTTGTTGTCGTAGACGTTTTTTTTAATTTATGGCTTACTTTTATATAATCACATAACGCTGTTTGCAAGTGGACTACTCAAATATGAGCAGAAAAGTGCGTTACTCAGGTGTACGTGGCGTATGAGTAACTTTCTTTCCTGCTCATTTTTCATACCAAAAATTTTTGCGTATTTTCATTTGACTACTCATTAATTCTTATTTATCCATCGATTTTCTTCATTAGTAACTTGATTTTGCACAAATCCAAAAACTTGGCATAGAACGTGTTATTTTTTAAACTATTCTTCTGTTGAAGTTTGATCTTTTTTAATTTTTTCATTAAAAATAAAAAAACTGGAATGATTAATTTTTTTGTGATGCATATACGATTTATGGAGGATTTTATTAGATTTCATTTGCCGTATTTTATATTAAGATCGTTAAATTGGTTCGTAAGAACAAAATTTTGCTTTAGGCTGAATAACGGTAAATTGAAAATATCTCAAAAACGTATCCATAGAAAAAAAAAATTAACTCGATTTCCGGAATCACAGAGCAATTCTACATAGGGGTTGGCGTCCATTGAACATTTTGGCTGTAAATCAGTGAGATTAAAATTTTAATTAATCGTTTGAGATAAAAATTTTAATTTAAATATTCTTGTAGGGCATTAAATTCTGTAATTCTGGTGTCACCATGAAATGGCCCAGTAAAATAAAATTTGTTTTATAAATTTTTTGACATGGCTAGATTCAAATATCATGAAAACATATTTTTCAGTGAGTAAATTTTAGGATGTGGGCTTGATATTATTAACAAATTTTTGAGTCTTAAAGAATTCAATAAAATCGGCAAGAATTAATTGCAAATAAACGGTTTGTCCTAGCGCTCATGTTTTGTGAAAATTTTCTGTTTTATATTCTGATATTCTTTATAGGATTCATATAACATAAGTTCTGAGCGTTGGGCGTTAACCTCGAAAATCTCATCAGTTAACTAACAATATCAGTGAAACACTTTGACCTTCTACTTTTTGATATGTTGCTCAAGGTAACTTTCTAAACATTTTGGTATAAATTTCATCCAGTGCAGACTATTTGAGACCTCAAATGTCAGATTGACTGTACTATAGCTAACTATTTTTTTTTTTCCAAAATAAAAACAGAATAAACACAATTGTATTGTGTAATGTCCCGTGTCATACTAAACCAGTCCTTTCATTTATTTTTTAAAGATTAATTCTTTCAAATATTTGACCCACTTTCCAAATCTTAAATCGTGCCAGCTACGTCTAGAGGTGTGATATCACATGATATAGGCGGCCGGCTCGAAGCATGGAATTAACTGATAGCCGAATGTTTTCTAAATAAAACCAGAGTCTCCCGCGCTTTGTGGCAAGTAGCATCGTCTTGTGGAAACCAAATGGCGTTCAGATTACAGGCCTCAATTACAGGTAGCAAATAGTCCATAATTATTATACCGTTCCGGACTGCCTCAGTTTTCTAAGAAATATGGACCGATATTTCCACTAGCCCGTAAACTAAACCATGCCGTTATTTTGTCTGGACGGAAGGGAAACTTTTCAACTTTTTCGGGGTTTTCTACAGCCCAAATATGGAAAATATACCATTAAGTGACAAAATGGTCTAATTGCTGAACAAAAGTTTGGTCGAAAAGTGTGCATCTGCTTCAAGCTTCCCAAGAGCGCAAAGACTGAATTGAAAAAATGTCAAATCGTTTAATCCAAATAAATTGGATTCTACATTAAATCAGAGTTTTATCTGCCACCCTCCGTACAGAATCAAGTTATGTTAGTCTTAAATTTTCCAATTTTTAAACACTGTTCGTTATATTCCATCTTCATGAGATTTTAAGACGCTTTGAGCGTAGACAAATTAGTTGGATAAAATACTTACACATATACATATATGCAGTTAGTTGTTTATGTATGCATAAATGCGCATTAATTTTGCTGATCTGCATAATAACGCTAAATGAAATCCGCTTCTGCTCAAGAAGAGAACGAATGGGAAAATGTTGGGCTGATTTGTAAGCATTCATGTGCTTCAAATATAGTACATATGTAGCTGCATATGCTGAAGTGTTGTGAGGTTGGTTCAAGTGTGCCTATTAATACATACATACTTATGCACGCATTGGCTTTTAGAATTTAGTTTCCAAGGGCACAAAATAAATGTCTAAGACATGTGCGCATACATGCAGACATTTAAAATGGCGTACGAGTAAATTATTGGCATTTCAACGTTTTCTAGTACATTTAAGTTTTTCCAGGTCGATTGTATACTAAACCAATTTTTTGTCCTTCTTTACGTGAAATTATGGAAGCTTGCACTCAACACATGAAGAGCTTAATGGTCTTGCATGAAATACTAAAAGTTAAAGGTATACCCTGTTAAGCTCTGCATCATCTATTGATAAATAAAGATGCTGTTCAATACTTTTTTCGATTCCCATACATATTTATTTTTACCAGTAATGACCGGTCTTACCACTTACTTAAATGGCGTCCACCATGGCGTATACGCAACAAACTCTCACTTCACATTATTGCTGTCAGATATGTATAATTTCTTCTTACCGAAGCTGATTTATTTACTTCAAGTTGGAAATAACAAAATAAATTTAACGTCAAAATATGTACATACCAACCAAGTGTATAGTGGAAAGCCAACACCGTACTAACCACTCCACCGCAGCGGCGTTTTCTGCAGTTCTAATAATTTTGTGGCATTTGCAACTGTTACAGCCACAAAATCCGCATGCACGTTGAGCACGCACACAAAGCCATCTGTACACGTTTCGAAGGAGGTATGCGGGTGTTGAGCTGTTCCTTTTTAGTTCTATATATTAAGTTTTATTCCACATTAAGCGTCTTGGAGTTAGCACATACATACATATGTATGCACATACATACCTTCCTACGTATGCTGGCGCTTGGTGTAGCATTCGAATTAACAACAGCACAGAATCTGGCAAATTGTTTTCGCTGCAATTCGGCGTAGCTGCTACGTGCCGCTCATTGCTAATTCAACAAATGCAGCGTGACCACTTTACTTATGTACATATGTATGTGTGCAGAGTCATCGCAGCACAACCGTCGCACATACATACATATGTAAACACACTACATAGTATGCGTAGAATTCTTAGTGTGAAAGTTTCTATTTACACGCATACGTATGTATGTATGTGTGTATGTGTGTTGACTTAAGCCTTGTTGCAAGATGTTTTAGTTGAAGTGGCGGCGCAAGCGTTCGCATTGTTTATGCTTAACCAATGTGCGACGTGCCAACGTGTTCGCAACATTTGGCAACAGCATTTGCCCAATGCTTTCGACGCTAAGTCCTTGACAGTTAGCTTATAAAAAACTAGCTAAATGAAAATGTACAGGCAGCCATGCACTTGGAATAAGCTGTTACGCAATTGTGCATTTGCTTTGCAAGTGAATTAACTTTTCGCAAATTTATTAGTTTATTATATTTATTTGATGGATTTTTTTTTTACTTTTGACCGATCGAAATTACACTGGTTTACAGCAAAAATTCTTTATGAATGCCATTATCCAATTCCGATGCAGAATTGCTCGGTGATTCCGAAAATCGGGGGGTTTTTTTTTCTATGGATAAGTTTTAGAGATATTTGCAATTTACAGTTATTCAGATTAAAATTAAAGTAATATATTTATTTTCACAAACACATCTAAACTGACTCGCGAGTCAGACGCACAGTATAAAGTGAATCAAGTTGCCAAGGCACCGGTTGTTATTTGCTTGCTATTCAAATGCCTTTTATTCGCTATTCTTTTCGTAACTTATTCACGCATTCTTTCACTTATTAATTCCTTCGGTCAGAGCAAAATAAAATATCGGAGCAGAACTTGAGCGGAGCGATGAAAACATGACCTTTGGCCCGAAACCCTGAATGCTACACAGCGCAGGAAATGCATTTAATGTTAGAAGCTTAGAATATTGAACACAAAAATGTTTAAATACCCACAAACAACAATTAGCACACCAATTCCTTGGCATAGGTCGCACTAAAACCACCAGCTTGCATAGCAACCATTTATAATATTCATACATATGCATGCACAAATATTTCGGTGTATATGGGGAATTCTTTTGAGATGTGAACATTTTGCGTACTGGCATATTGTTGCCGCTACAAAGCAGCTGCATTGCCAAATGCGGTTTCTATTACTTCGGAAATACTACTTATATGTTAAATATCAGTAAATGGTTATTCATAACAAAACTTACGGTATAAATTTACTTGATGAAATCGAGAAAATCAGGAAATTTTTAGTGCAACTCGCATAAAATCTACGTTTTATTAAGGTATAACTTCTTGACCGATCTGACCTAAAGCAAGGGGTTTTCAGCCGTTTAGCTGTACATAAGTTCTGAGGAATAAAAAGATAGGTATTAACAAATGTGCCAGTTACCAAATGCGAGAAAAAAGGTTGTTGAATTTCGCTTATTTTATAAAAATCGTAAATTTTCTTGTGATAATCGTTTATTCTACATTTGTTGGTATAAAATATACTTCTTTACTTCCTCAGAAGAATAATATCAGATTAAAGTACAACGTGCTACTTAACTAATATTTCTACAAAATCGTCTTGCAAGGGCTCAGCAAGACTCAGAGAAAGCTCCTAATGGTTTTTAGTGGAGCACAACCAATCAAAAGCAAAAAAAAACCTATATGCCCTGTACTGTGAGTATGAATCTAATTTAAACCATATTTCATTTTGTTATCTTTAGTTAACTGCTTTTTTTGTTATTAAGTGATTGTGTATCATCTTTAGCAATATCTGTCATTGTTTACTGTTATTAAACACAGTAAGCTGTTTGATGACAATTATTTTCGTGATTAAGCTAACAACATCTCATTTTGCATTGTTTAATCTTTTGTTTGCATATTTTGTGGTGAAAGTAAATCGAACAAATTGTAAAAATTGTGTTAAAAAATTCAATGTGCCAATAAGTAATTGATCGGCGTACGCTTCGCGAAATCGATAACTTTTCAACGCCTGAAATGAAAGAAGTTCCAGTAAATTCCAATTAAAAGTTAAAATAATTAAATACTACCTTTTTAAATTGCAATACACTGCTGGCCAACTCCATTTACGCGGGAAGGAAACATGTTTTTCTTCTTATTCTTCTTTGTGCTTTTCGCATATTTGACATTTCTCTCGGCTGAAATGCCACATGTCATCGTTTTAAACAAAAATAAATAATCAGCTGTTTTTCGCTGTTAAGCAAGAGTTAGAGAATCACGTAATTGTTAGTGCAAACGGCAAAAGTGGTTAAGTAACGTAAAAACTATTTTTTATTGCTAAGAGTTACAGTTTGTTACGATTTCATGCTTCAACTGCTCAACTGATCATAATGAAATTTCACGCGCTGGTGTCATTTAACACAACTTTTTCTCGATTAGATCTCGATTAGTGTGGCACCTTTCGTACAAACGGAATTTCTCATACTGCAAACCTCTGGAAGTATTTGTGGTAGAGTACTCGAACTTGGTATGGAGATATATGATATCAATACTATACCCATTGAAAAAATTTGGGTTCTTGGAAAACAGCCCGTGGCACCTCCCATACTGACTAAAATTTTTTTACTACCACTTGTTAAAAAATTAACTTCAATTCAAAGTATTTGGTAAGTTAAATGATTTATTACGATATGGATGTGGATCGAGTTGTTGTAATTCCGAAATGGTTATTCTTAGGAACAAAAGTGTCATAACGGTTTTTAAAGATAATTGCATGATCTACACTTTTGTCTAACCTATTTTTATGACAAACCTTACCGTTTAGCCCGTGAAAAATGGTAAAAATCAATTTATGTGACGTTTGACCTTGAACCATTTTTTTTAGATCTGGGATCGATGAGGACTTTCTACATTACAGTTATAGTGGTGTTCGTAACATTCGTACCAATTTTCAACTTTATGTGAATTATTGAAAACTTAAAATTGTAACTTGATCGGGTCAATAAGAAAAAATTTTAAAGATACGGTTTAAATAGAGTAGCAATTAAAATATACTAGTTACACGGGTTATTTATACTGTACTTGAGTAAGGTTGACAAGTGATAAAATATGGAAAAAAATTGCGTTATTAAAAAAAAAGCCCCATCTCAAAAGATTTTCCCATACACATACGAGCATACAGGTTAATGTATATGCATATTCATTTATGGCTTGGCTGTTTATCGGCAACACGACAAACTTGTCTAACTAACTACATACGAGTATACCAACAAAAGTTTATTTACCGTTGAGCATTTGCATTGCAATGTTAAGTCGTAAATTCATATGTTAAACATGTGTATTGCTGTCCGCTTATGTGTACATTCAAATGCACATACATACATATACATATATACATACACATATATGTACTGGTAATAAAACAAACACACTCGCTCATTTGCGGGTACATATAAATAAATGAGTTGCTAATGTGGCAAACAGGAAGCGTACTTAATGCAAGCACATTAGGTGCAATAATTCGTTGGCTTAAGATGAGGTGATTTG
>NW_016166254.1:5999-9172 GCF_001687245.7 Rhagoletis zephyria | reverse complement strand
CGGCTTACCATCTAGCGGAAGGTTTCGGAAAGGTGAAAAAACATATATTTAATACTTGCGCCGGGTATTTAATGTTCGGCTCCGCCCGAACTTAGACTTTCTTACTTGTTTTAAATAAAATTTATTATTTTCGGTGACATAATTTATTTTCTTTCTTGCTAAATTTGAAAGCATAACATTAAATCGAACTTCAGGCGGCCGAAGCTGCGGGCAAAGACTATTGTATTTATACATACATATGCACGTGTCTTCTCACCATATCAGCATTGAACTAAATGAGTTTAATTTTTCTTCGATGTAAAAAATAAAAATAAAATAATTTCGCAATGCCACGTATTCGCCAGCAATTAGGTTGTTATCCTTACAAGAAATAATTTGTTCTTCTTAAAAAAAAAAGAAGAGTTTTTGCTGAGTTATTTGCTGTGCGCACAGCTACGGTCTTGGCTAATGCCCATAAATGACCTAACGGGTGATTTTTTTGAGGTTAGGATTTTCATGCATTAGTATTTGACAGATCACGTGGGATTTCAGACATGGTGTCAAAGAGAAAGATGCTCAGTATGCTTTGAAATTTCATCATGAATAGACTTACTAACGAGCAACGCTTGCAAATCATTGAATTTTATTACCAAAATCAGTGTTCGGTTCGNGACCACCTAAGACGCAGCCGCGGTCAACATTTAAATGAAATTATCTTCAAAAAGTAAATGTCATGGACCAATCTAACGTTTCAAATAAAGAACCGATGAGATTTTGCAAATTTTATGCGTTTTTTTTAAAAAAAAAGTTATCAAGCTCTTAAAAAATCACCCGTTACATTAAACATTCTTACAATAGCTTTCTTTACACTCAATTGCCACATTACAGCACCTATTTTTACTAAGTATACCTGTTTGCATGGCTGGCAGCAGATTTATGTACATAGTCATTTAAATTAAATTAAATTACTTTGTCGGCAGTAAATAAAACAAATTTTTGCCTGAAGTAACGATACCCTAGAGATGCGAATAAAAGTGAAAGAACCACAGTCAAACCTACTGTGAAGTAAATTTGGAATAGGGTCCTATACGCAAAAATACGTATTTTGTACGTATTTATGTTGTACATCCTGTAGAACAAAAACTAAGGGAAACAATTGACTGCTCCCTTTTAATCAGCGAATAGTTAAAGTTGGAAACGCAATGGATTCTTAATTGAGAAGCAGTACCACCTGCATCGCCGCCCTACTGCTTTCTAACATCTTTACAACCTTCTAGTTTGAGGCAGGTAGCTCCGGGTAGAAAAGCCTTACAGTTTCCAGAATCCTTGGTCGCACCGGTAGGCCCTAGCAAAATATTGTTTTTTATTTTCACTTTTATTTCAACATATTTTGATTAAAAGAAAAATACTGATAAAAATAAAATATTTCACACCAACAAAAAAACATATTCGCTAATCGCATTTGCCTGAAAATTTTAAAATGCACTTAGTGGCATTGTGCTACTATGATAGCACGGCCGAGTAATCATAGTCAACTTATGTACATTAGACTGCATCACTCCCCATAAAAAAAAAAAATCGGTACTGTTTTTATACACGGAATTCTAAAATCTATTATATTTTAAGACTTCCACAAAATATCTCGCAAAAATTTTAAGAGCTAGACCGATTTGAAAATACCTCCAAAAATTGAGATTTTATCAAAAAAAAAAACAGATTTTTTTTTAATGTTTTTTGAAAAGATTACCTCGGATGACTAAACAATTTAAGCTTAAAAAGTTTGCATAAAAATATTTAAAAAAAAAATTTCTACGGAATCATAATAATGAGATTTTTGATGCTGTTTTTGAATATTTTTCAAAGAGTGGTTTAAGAAAATTTGAATAACTCAGCCAAAACCTTACCAATTTAGACTTACATGACTATGAGCAGGGAAAGGATTTTTAGGACGTAAAAACTTATAAAAAAGGCAAAATAAAATAACGAAATAGGCTAGAAAAGGCAAAATAAAATAGCAAAGTAGGCAGGAAAGGGCACTAGAATACGAAAAAAAAACACAAAAAAAGGCATTAAAAACAGACAAAACCGAAAAATAATTAAAAAATACATTTATTTTAGAAATATTTATTTTACGACTAAAAAGAGCAAAACTATGAACTATTTTCATTATATCGACCCCTTTGCGCAAAATTATCGTATGTTACAAAATCCAAATATTACTGGAAAGTGGTTTTTTGTATTTTTCTCTGCTTTGGTTAGCACCATCAATGTCAAAGTTTAGATTTTTCGAGTTTTTTATTCACAAAACTCTCTATAGTTGTAGTAACATTGAACCACAAGATGCATTTGGAATTATTGCGAAGAAAAGCATTGAATATAATAAATGTGAGCTCGACGTGGGTTGATACAAGTGGCGCCCAATTTAAATATGGAACGTTTAAAACTTTCATATTCCTAAAAACAAGGCCCTTTCCCTTGCTTCTTACAATTAAAGGAAGAAAAAAAGGCAAAAAAGGCAACATCAAATGTGTATATGTGGAATCAGGGAAAGCTAAATCGTGGACATTCTTAATCGAATATACTCTTAGAAAGGCAATTTCCATAAAATCCGTTCCCTGCTTATGAAGTATCATTGGTAAGGTATTTTATCACCGTTTTAATTTCTTTGCGAATAAGCTCATTCAAAGTATGAGAGAGGAAGGTAAGATAAACAAGTGTCATTCCATGTTGAATTAAGATGTGTTGGTATTGAATAAAAAAAGAGACGTGAATGAGTTTTGCAAAGAAATAAAAAGGGTGAGAAAATACCTTCCATAGATACCTCATAAGTCTATATCGGTAAAGTTTTGGAGCAGTTATTCAAGTTTTTCTTACAAAAATTTTTGAAAAAAGTTTAAAAATATCATCAAAAATTTCATTTTTATGATTCCGTTGATACAATTCTTTAATAATTTTATGTAGATTTTTTAAGCTTAAACTGTTTTGTCATCTGAGGGAATTTTTTCCAAAAATCCTTTCAGAAACTATATTTATACCCGAGCCCACTTGTGCACAAGGGTATTATAACTTTGTTCACATAACGGTTGTTTGTAACAGGCAAAACGAATCGAGATAGATATAGACAAATGTATACATAAATGATCAGAATGAAAAGAGAAATCGATTAAGCGGTGACTGTCTGTCCGTCCGTCCGT
>NW_016166254.1:0-5925 GCF_001687245.7 Rhagoletis zephyria | reverse complement strand
TTTCAGAAATACGAAAACTGCGATATTTTAGTAACTACTGAAGATTATTCACTCAAAATTGATATTTACAATGAGTTTTAGACGAAAAATAAGAATATTTTAAAATTTTGGCAAAAACCGCTGCACCAATTTATTCCAAACTTGGCACCGTTGTTGGTCCTGGTACAGGATACCAAATGGCCGAAAATTTTTAAAATCGGACAATAACCACGCCCACATCCCATATAATGGTAATTTAGAAAAATACGAAATCTTCGATAAATCAGTAAACATTAAAGCTAATTTATTCAAAATTGATGTTTGGAACAATTCTTTTCTAGGAAATATGTTTATGATAAAATTTTGGAAAATGGGCGTGGTACCGCCCACTTATGATCACATATATGTATCTCGCTAACCGTTCTAGCAATTTGAACCAAACTCGGTATGGCTATTGTGCTTGCCACATAGAAGCAAAACGTTGAAAACTATTGAAATCGGACTAAAATTACGGCCGTTTTTCATATAACGGTAAATTTCAGAAATGCTTGAAATTTCAATATTTCGAAATTTAAGGACGCTAACTTACTTAAAATGTATACACCCCGGCTTATCATGTAGCGGTAGCTTTCGGAAAGGTGGAAAACATATTTGATACTTGCGCCGGGTATTTTATGTTCGGCTCCGCCCGAAATTAGACTTTCTTACTTGTTATTCATAAAAAACTCCATTTTTAGAGCTATTCTCAAACCGGTCCAGCTCACGTAAATCTTAATATTTTGCCGAAATATTTTGGTAGAAGTCTTAAAATATACTAGGTTTGGTATTCCCGCCGGAAAAACCGTCACTTGTTTTGGTGATGCAGACTAATGTGCAGTAGTCGAAAAAATTATAGCCGCTCCAAATTTTGAAAATTTTCATATTAGTTTTGTTGCTATTTAATTTTGGTTAGTTTTTTATTGTTCATTCTTTGACAACAGCCGTATAAATACAAATTAAAGGCAAATAAAAGGCAGTGTCACACGATTGGGTATTTGCCAAAATTTGGTGAAAATCGTATCCGAATTGTTTGAATAGTCAGAACAACAAACGATATATAACTTTTTCTATGTTACAGGTGCTATAAGGGGTCAAAGGTCGGGTCTTCGAAAAATTAAAGATCTTATATTTCAAACAAGTTTGAACTGATTTAAACAAAATTAATATCGTCACAAACGTGATTAAACCCGCTTTTCCAAAGGAAAAAATACCTTTTTTTTATAAAAAAAAATATTTTAAATAAAAACGCCATACGGCTTCACTAGTAGTTCATAAAATATAAAAATGCTATTCATTTTAACATGAGTGTACACATTATCGTACAAAGGAGCCAATAAATTATTTTATATTTATGACATTTTTGAATAGCAATAATGAATAGCAATGCTTTAGCATTTTTTTCAGGCAAGAGAAGGGAATGACACTAAAAAAAAAAAAAAAAACGTGAGATTTGCTCCCATATACGACAACATACACTAACAGCATTTATGTTGTACCAGTGTAGCTGCAATTTAAGCTAACAGCAATTACAACAGGCATTAATAAAAACAGAATAAAATAACACTAAACAACACAGCACAGCAACAAATAGTGCTGAGATTTACAGAATAAATCTCTCGTATTTATATGTAAAATGATATCCACCTTCGCACAATAAAAATGAGCCATTAAATAAGCACTTAACAACGGGATGTGTGGCACGCGACTGCTTCCAGCAAAAAGTAGCACAAGATTAGCAAATACAGAGAGAGGAAGGAAGGAGAGATAGTGGTACTGAGTACCAGCTACAGAAAAGTTAACGCACATTAACTACGTGGCAGCGCTATAAAATATACGTGGACATTAAGAAGGACTGTTGCAGAAGGACATATGTACATATGTATATAGTTCTATATACAAATAAACATGTTGGTTTTGTGCGGGCGTAGTGTTGGGGAAGTGAGTTTGAAATTCCTCTACGATTATATGTGCTTAGGGAGGAGTATGGGCTATTGGCATTTTTTGGTAGAGCTACATATGATATTTACTGAATAAGAAGAGTGATTAGCGGCTGAAAAGACTCATCAGTACGAGCATACAAATTTTTCTTATATACATATGTACATATCAAAAACAATTGCTATTCTTTTGTCTAGCAAAAGCTCGAGAACGAATGCATCGAATAGGACGAAAGGAAATAATTCCTAAAAATCTCAAAGTAATATTGAATAAATAAATATACCGGTAGCTTAGGCTGAACCATGATAAAAATATAGCAAGGTATAACCGTTCTCTCAATTTGTCGGCCATGATTTTGTTTTCAAGTTTGCCAACATTTTAAAATCATATAAAAGTGAAAATAAAAGAATGAAATTGTTCGAAATTGTTGTTGCTTGAGATTGAAAATGAAAATGTGTGTGTGAGTTTGTGAGTAAATTTAAAAATTAAATTGTTTGGAAACGTCAAGAATTTTAAAAGTGACTCTCAGCGGTTCTACCCATGATAAAAACATTACAAGGTAAATTCATTCTCTCATTTCGTCGGCCATGATTTTTTTCTGACGTTTGCCAACATTTTAAAATCATATACAATTGAAAATAAAAAAATTAAATTGTTCACAATTGTTGTTGTTTGAGATTGAAAATGAGATTGTGTGTGTGAGTTTGAGTTTTGATTTTAAAATTATATTGTTGGCAAACGTCAGACTGCCTCTCAATGGTTTTACCTTGTTATGTTTTTATCATGGTTCTAACTTACTATATTTCTATCATGGGCTGAACATACATATTTGGAATACTCAAAAAAAAAAGCTGGAAGAAAAATCAGCAATTTTAATTTTCATTAAATGTCATGAACTAAGTGAATAAATAGCACCTACATACATGGGTGTATTGCTTTGAGTTAGCCGCACTGTACTAACTTGAAGACCGTATTTCTACTTAAATTGCTTAACATCAACAATTTTTATTTAAGTTTCATAGAAATTTTTGCAACAAATTGTTATACAGCATTTTAAAGGCATATAAATCCTTAATTTTATTTCATTTCCATGCTCCCTGCTTTACAGACGAGGCGTCTAAAGCATTTGGGATCGCGCTTTTTCAATAGTTTGGGGGGAGATAGCGGAGTTGAAAGTATCGGAGCTCCACAGTTTCGTCGGGTATAGTAAATGGTTTAACCGATCCTATAGTGGAAATTTAGAATAACCTCTGTTAGAAGGACGTGCCTCTTCGTGGAACTCATTGGGAATGGGTAAAACTGCCGCCGAGTGGAAGTATGAGTCATTCCAACGTACCTTTCAAACCTAACTTAACCTTTACTTCAAATAAAATCCAAGCTAATCAAAAACTAGCTTTATTGAAATGTTTACAGAGCGACCAATATAACCAATCTTAAAGCATAAACAGACGGCAGCGTTGATCCGGATCAACTCGGGAATTAACTGCAGTGAATCCGGATTAAGCTCGAGTTAATCCGGATCAACGCAGCCGTCTGTTTAATCTTTTAGATAAGTGGCGTTAGAATATTGATTATCATTCATAATCGTTAATGAAAAACTACTATAATGAAATCAATATCCAGACACTTTAGAGCCTATGATATAAGCAAATTAAGTGCTATGTAAGGAAGTGGATGTGGTCAGTTTTCTCCTTATATAGAGGTCAAAGCGTATCTCTTTAATATTTTGAGAATGAAGGAAGTTAGGCTTATAAGTAGGTCCGTATGGGCCTGTTGCGTGATTTATGTGCGGTATGTATGCCATATTATTTACCCTGATCAAGTATCTAAAGGTGAAACCGCTTGACCAATTCGTTGGCCATCATTTATTGAAGTGAAACTTCCTTAGCGGCGGTTGATTGGTTGGAAGCAAATTGGCAAATTGGAAATGATGCAACGGAAATGGTTGGGGCTGAAACAAGTGCTTCTTATGTATATGCATATGGTATTAATTTAACAAAAATTTTCTTATAACCCAATAAACACAAAAACGAGGGTGGCATCGTATCGAATTCGAGACGAACTCGAGAAAATAAATTTCTCGAATATATTTTTTGGGCTCGTTTCGAATTTGAGGCGAGCTCGAGTAAATCAGTTTTCTCGAAAGGTTTTTTTCATTGCACGTCTTCGAGGCACAAATAGTTTCTTTTCGAAAATATTCTTTGTTAGGAAAATAAAACAAATACAATTTCTTTACATTTTATTTTATTTAAAATAAATATCTGCATTTAAAGTGATTTGTAAAACCTTGGTTATTTCGTGAAATGGGTATTTACATATAGTGGTGCTAATCAATGTTAAATTATTTGCTACACATTTTCTGATATCCCTAGATGCTGTTGCATTTTTTTACCTTTTGTTTATTTATATTATAGATTTAATTTCAGATAGCTAGATTTTTAAATCCTATAAAACTTGGGTCGAAAAAGATTGCAATCTCAAACCACCAGCGAGCTGAAATCTCGAGTGGAGAAATCAATAATTCTCGAAACGTCAACGATTGGAAAAATAAAAATTATAGAAACTCCAACGATTCGAAAAATAAAAATTCTAGAATCTCCAACGATTCGAAAAATAAAAAATTCTCGAATCGCCAACGATTAGAAAAATGGAATATTCTCGATTCGCCAGCGATTGGAAGAAAAAAATGTCTCGGTGTTCATTTTGTTATGGATATTTTTATTGATATTGTTATGGATATTTTTATCGATTTGGCTATGGATATTTTTATCGATTTGGCTATGGATATTTTTATCGAGTTTCTAATAGATTTTGCTTCCAATATTTTTATCGATTTTGCTATCGAAATTTTTCATCGATATTTTTATCGATATTTTTATCGGTTTTGTTATCGATATTATATTGGATGTTACTATCGATTTTGTTATCGATAGAGTATAAAGATAAAAATGAAGATTCAGGAAAACAGAATAACATTAATGTAATTAGAACGAACAGGGGTAGAGGCAGGGATATACATAGATAGAGAAAAGACAAAAGCTATAACCAGGGTTCGTATTTGCACACACATGCTCTGCTCACACACACGCCAGAAACACATTCAACTTGTACTCACTGCTCATACACATGTGTTTGCATAAGTGGAAAATAAACTCTGCTCACAGAAAAGTGTGTGCTGTTTGTTATTAAGCACATGCACATGTGTGTGAGCCGATTTTTGTACAAATTTCAGCCCATGCACATGCACATAATATATTTTTAAAAGAATTTGTTTATTAAACGTTATTTTTTGAAAGACAATTCAATAAAAAGTGAGATGTTGTTTGTTTTTTATATGTTTCTGTCATATTAAAAATTATTTTAAGATTTGAGATAGAAATCGAAGTGTATAAGTTTCTCTACGCAAAGCACACACATGTGCGTGTGCTTTATATTAATAAAAATAAAGTACACACATGAGCCCGTGCTTTTTACCAAACAGCACACACATGTGATGTGAGCAAGTTTTTAATTTTTTATATGCACAGCACACGTGTGTGAGCGTAAAATGTTAGGATGTGCTGCGCATGTGTGTGCAAATACGAACCCTGGCTATAACCTTAAGCAAAAGCAGATGTATGCATACATACATATGTGTCTATATTGGTCATGAGACAAAATAGGTATGCATGCAACATAAGTTTCACTTCTCCAGTTGGCCCACGCACACTTACTTTTTTTGAAGTTTGTCTAGTTTATAAAATTGCAATTTTTTATAGCAACTCCAATGGCAAAAATGCCAAATAAAAGTAAAACAAAAAACAAATAGATGAAAATCATTATACAACAATTACAGGTATTGCCTACCTAGAGAGTTTTGCTTCAGACCGAAATTCTTGCAGCCTTGTTTTCATTTTGACGCAGTTCAATGTTGATTATTTTACTTTTATTTTTATACCCGAGCGCACTTGTGCACAAGGGTATATTAAT
>NW_016166253.1:0-24863 GCF_001687245.7 Rhagoletis zephyria | reverse complement strand
GTCAAATACTAATGCATGAAAATCCTAACCTCAAAAAAATCACCCGTTATATATAATGAGCCAGGCATTTGTAAAAAATATGAATTATTAAATAAAAATATAGCCAATACTGGTCAAGCAACAGGAATTGCTATTATTGCCATCAGTGCAAATTACAAATAATCCTGCGATTTTCGGGACCTAATATGTACATATGTAGCCGCGGAGAAGTACTTCAAATTGTTCAACAAATCTCTTTCTCTTCTTAGTTATTCTTATTTTTATCTCAAAGTGGCTCACTCTCTTAAAGGTCATATGCATTTTTTTGTATTTATAACTCTTACCGTTGCCTGCCATGTCGCATTTCGTCTTCGTTATTGTCAACTCGTACATTTGTATGTACATACATATGTATGAACGTATGCAATGCAATTCCAAATGATGTCACTCATACGCCATGCCGCCTACATCCAAGCTGTTGAAGTGCTTATCTGTGTTTACTTGCGCAACATACATAAACATAACATTGTCTTAACTGATTCCGGTGCAAGCTATTCGTATGATTTCAAAACAATAACAAAAACACATAAATACGGGCATACATACATGTATTCAAACAGATCGATTATAAGCATGTGTATGTATGTGTCCCCGTTGGCCTCATATTTTGCCACACAATCGCCAATAACGCGACGCACACGGATGTGCTGTGCCTTTCCATGTTTGCGCGCCGCCTGTTGTTGCTGCAGCCAATCATTGCTTCGACAGCTCTTCACACAATTTCGACAGATAAGGGACCGGAAATGTCAATGCCTCGTTGACGATACAACAAACTTCAATTGCTTATGATTTGGCAGTGAAATGATGATTGAAGTACTCTCTTGTGAGCCAGCTGTAATACTGAGGTGTACACAGTAGTAAACGTGTCTACATCCTGTGCTTATATATGTACATGTATGTACATGTATGTATGTATATGTATTCCTGTTGACATGCCATTATTTGAGAATTGACTTGAAAAAATGCCTGCAGGAGTCACCGAATTCATCAAAAGGCAATTTGCTTGTTATCACTTGTTTTTACAACAGCACTCGCTACATCGTTTTCCTGTTATAAATTGCAAAATTGAGTTTTTATTTGTGTAATTTGTCATTTCATTCGATATCCCCAAAGAAATAATGTGCTTGCGATGATCTGATTACATTGAGTTCGCCACAACTTTGGTAACACTCTAGTGATGGCATTGGTGGAGTGGATTTTATTGATCCAAAAAGTGGGAACTTTAACCCTCTGTATAGGAGAAATGTGATGCGATAGAGTAAAATCCCCTTTAAGTTTGCCACATGCATGTACATTGAGATTGTTTTTAAGCCCTTATAATGCCTGTTCAACTGAGTTTGAAACAATCGGGGCCGTCATTGCTTTCAAAACCAATTTCAATTGCTTCAATCAATTACAGCGACTTCAAAATTTCGATATCAACCTGACTAAATAATGATATTGATAGATAACTCATACGCCATGGTAAGGGAGTAATACAGACAGGTGGGGCAGGTAATTAAGCAGATTTGGGACCGATATGAAGTTTTATTATAAAATAAGAGTTATTTTTTTTAACAGTTAAACTTTGCCAAATATTTTTAAGGTCGAAATAAAAGTCCTTTCCTAATAATAAACAAACCAGTTAACCAAATTAAAAAAGTTTGGTATCAAATGAAAGAGGACTAAAATAGCTTTAAAACTGAAATGCCTAAACGAGGAAAGCCACCGATTAAAAAAATATTTCAATAAAAAAAGTTATTTATTTACCATAGAACAAACCTTGTGTTAGGTATATGGACAAATCTTCTGAGATGACGATTTTTGAATAAATTTTTATTTTTTTTTTTCAACATAGTAGCACAATTTTTTCCATAAATTATCACTTTTCAACCTAATTGAAGTACATTATAACAAGTGTAACTAATATTTTTTAATTGCTACTCTATTTGAACCATATCTTTAAAAAATTTACCTACTAGCTCGATCAAGTTACATTTTCAAGTACATTGGTACGAATGTTACAAACGTCATTATAAGTGGATTTTTACGATTTTTCACAAAAAAAAAAGGTTAGACGAAAGTGTAAATTATGCAATTATCTCTAAAAACCATTGTGACACTTTTGTTCCTAAGAATCACCATTTCTGCGATACAACGACTCGATCGACATCCATATTGAGTCAAGTTTTCTCAACTGGACCACCCAAAGTTGACTTTTCGATTTTCTATATTTCATTGACCGATTTTGAAAGCTGACACGGTGTGCAATATTGACAACAAAGATTTTGCGTTAATTTTATTTTTTTGCCGAGCTATTTGCCAGCAAATTTTTATGCAGACTTTTACACTTTTTGAAATATTTCAGCAACCATTCATTCGAATCTTATGATTTTATTATTGGGCAACAAAATAAAGTTGACAGTTTGGAAAATTTCGATTTTTCTTTTATTAAAAATGGTATTGTTTTAATCAATTGAAGAACTCAAAAAGCATTATTCGCGGCCTGGTAAATCGCTTACCATGGCGTATGCGTTACCTCTCAAGATCCGGTTGAAATATGTTTGTAGTAACTTTAAGTCGCTGTAATACACATTTATGTTATTGTAACGCTTCAAAGGGCAAAAATAGTCGCTTACTAAAGTGTTTAGTTTTTGAGCGAAGTTCTATTTAGTGGAGTAGAAATTGAGTTACTAGAATTTAGTAGACTAGATAAGGAGCTAATCTAGGTCGACGTATTCTTAGAAAGATGTACTATGTATAGTTCTAAAATCTATCTTTGTAACAATATTTAGAATTGAGTCCTATATAAAAAAGTTTCGGCGATTTTTAAGGCTAGAACATTTTTGGTCTTAGCCAAATGCGGATTTTTTCCATCAAACCAATATCGAATCTGTCCCACAGTTA
Source organism: Rhagoletis zephyria (assembly GCF_001687245.7). NCBI lineage: Eukaryota > Metazoa > Arthropoda > Insecta > Diptera > Tephritidae > Rhagoletis > Rhagoletis zephyria. Next base: position 21,938 of record NW_016166253.1, on the reverse strand, counting down.
TTAATGTTCATTCCATTGGGGATTTAATTGCAGAAATGTTTTCGCATTTTTCTTCGTCCTGATACTCACAGTCGTGTTCAACGAATGTGGCCCTGAATTTTGCCAAGTGTATGCTTTAAGGTTTAAAGTCACATATTAAAGACTACAACCGAGTTACAATACTAATACGAGACTAAGTTTCGACTTAAAGAAGTAAAAGATGCTTTACAAAAAAAAAATTGTCGTTGCTGGTATAGCTGTGGCATTCTGCAAAATGCAAAGAGCCATCATAAAATATACATGCATATCTGGCTTCTTTATTTTTGTTTCTGCATGTGTGTGTGTGGCAGAATATACTGACACGAGTCTAATATGACATTTATGCAAATACACTTCTACATCATTGCACCGTCGTTTTGCATAAGCCGTAATCGGCGAAGTTTATAACTCAAATTGAAAACTTATCTTGCCACAGTTTTAATCTTCTAGTCGTTGGGACTTAAAAATCTGTTTGCCTTTTCATTGCAGTTGGCCAAGGTGGTGGTCGACACTACACTTGTGTGTGTGTAACTACGCATTTGTTCACAGATTAACATAGTAACATAATTTCGCCAAGTTCAGCTAGTTTGAGTATTACCGGACATTTCAATTTCTGACTGCCGCAAAAGTGAATTGTAGCCAGAGGCTTTTTCATTCCTGCTGTGGTGCGTCGTCCAGGCGACCACGCGTAAAACCTATATTCACTCGTACTACTATACGTGGCCATTACGTAAGCCAGCTTTCACTCGCATTTGTAGCAATAATGTTTCGACCGCAACGTCAGCCAGCTAAAGACTCGTTTGCCAAGTGAAGCATGCCAAGCCGGTGGTATTGCACTCACATACAGATTGCAAACATACATACATACATACATACATGCATACATATATATTTGTGTATTATCTAAAGAAAATGGAAGTGGGTAGTCTGCACGTGTTGTTATGATGATTCAGTAGCATATTTAGCTGCAACTAGGAAGCTTACTAACACATGCATGTATGTATGTGAGGGTATATGTATGTATGTGTATATATCGAGCCCTAACCGCCAAAATAACGTAAGCGAAATTTTTTTCAAAATTTTATTTTTGATGCAGAAACGCATCTAGATACTCTAGGAATATTTCTGCATCAAAAACAAAATTTTGAAAAAAATGTCGCTTACGTTATTTTGGCGGTTAGGGCTCGATATCCTTAGTTCAATGCATGCGCCATATTCGCACTAAGGCATACAANATTCAAATGTTTAAAAATGTGTATTGCCTGCAGAATCAAATAAAACAAATTTTTATTTTGACCAAATTCTTTATTAAATGGTTTGCTGAGTTGGAGATGTTTCGGCCGATGAAAGTAAAACGAAATTTGATTTCTCTTTTCCCTTCTACAAATTTCGCGGCTTGTTAATTAGAAAACGACCTGAAAAAATCCAAGTTTTGAATTGGCACAAAATATTGGATCATAGATTATGGATCGATGAATATATAAACATATTTTTAATGGTTAAATGAAAATGTGAAATGGCAGCATTTTCAGTTTTTTTTTTCTGGGGAATTGATGAAACCAAGCTTTTATGAATGTTTGGATTGTATACAGAAAAGTAATTTCTCAGTTTTCCAGTTTTTGGGTCAAAAGTAATATAAATTTAATTTATTTTTGTCAAAAACGGCCTCTGGGTGTGCTCTGATGCAAAAAAAAACACGGAAGCAAAGTGAATTGTTTTAAATGCTGCTCTGCGAACACCAACTTCAATTAAAAAAAAAAAAACGAAAATTGAGAAATTATTATGAGAAAAAACACTTCTTCGTAGAAATAGAGATAAAATCCTTAAAAGTCAATATTTTTCAATTTGCAAACTCTTTTTCTCTTTAGGAGACTTCAAAGAATAATACCTAATTGTTTGCTTAACGATTTTTTAATACTAACTATTTTTTATAGGTCCCCAAAATCCCCAAAATAATTAAATGGGGGAATCATAAAAAAATCATTAATATTAAAAAAAGGTTAAATAAATAACTGGATATTATTCTTTGAAGTCTCCTAAAAAGAAAGAGTTTGCAAATTGAAAAATATTTACTTTTAAGGATTTTATCTCTACTTCTACGAATAAGTGTTTTTTCTCATATAAAATACGTGGAAAACTTCATGGTGTGGTAGAGCCCTCAAAATGACACACAATTCCGACTTTTTTACCTTTTTCTTAACATGTGTAAAATTACGCAAATTTCGATACCTCTTGCGATAGTGTAGCTCAAAAAAAATGTTTGACGGGACACCCTAATGTGCATACATTTGGTTTCTTTACATCCCCCTTCATTCATTGTATTTCAAAGCCTTGTCGGCCATATCATCAGCTGTTTCGTCATTGATACTTACTTCAGTTAATAGTAACTTTAAGAGACTTTAAGATCGGCCAGTTATGACAGACAGACGCACCTTTGCTTTATAATTATTGAATGCTATTTTTTGTACGCTAGTGGGCTCAAATTTTTCCTCCCTCTCCCACGGCACCGAAAAATCCTCGCGTGCATCACCGTTGGCTGTAGGGTAGCTGGTTCAACGGCGTACTTTTCTGCAGCAGCCATACCATTTTATATTCTTCGAAATAGTTTTTTGTAGTATATTCATTGTTTTTTGACCCTCATAAACGACTATAGGACTTCCTTTCTCATTGACCGCAAATGCAAATATTAAAGTTAAAATGTATTACATATTTATTGCACTATTATAAAATTTCCAGTCAGGTTTCAAAGCTCATTTTAATAAGAATCCAATTTGAATAATTTACAAGCTCTCACCGGGATCGGACGTTCCAGAAGCATTAAGACACAATAAAATTGCTCACATCACTTTCACCTCAAAACCGACCTTAAAAAGAGGAGGAGGTTATCAATTCGTCGGAAAATTTTTTTTATGTTGTGTTTTTTTACTTACAAATTACTTGTTTATTATCCATTCTCCTTTGACTACATAAATATGTAACTATATGTACTTATTTATAGTGCATTTATTTTGCCTCCAGTTTGTTTGCTATGACGATCGCCTTGTGTTGTCAAGTCACGAAAGAAAAGATACTGCAATGCTAGTTTCTGTTACTAAATATTAAATTTCCACGAAATAAAGGCGACTGCCCGAAATTGACTACACCGCATAACACCGAGAGTGGCTCTCGTGTGGAGATACAGCTATGTATGTATGTACATAAACATTTTCACTGAACTACCATTGCTGTGGGCCGCGAACATATGAACGTACACATATGTAGATACATTCACTCACACATATGTATGTATGTACATTAGGGCGGCCCAGGAATGTATGTGAAAAAGTAAAGTCGGAATTTTTATGCTCTCAAAATATACCCATATTTTTTGTAATTTTGAAACTTAAAAAAATACCGTTAAGAGTCGCTCAAAGCACACAAGGTTGTCCATGTATTTTATATGGGGAAAGACAACTTTTCGTAGAACTGGTATAGAAGTCTTGAAAATCAGTGTTTTTTGATCGGAAAACTCTGTTTTACTTCAGGAGATTCCCAGCTATAATACCCAATTGTCTATTTGACAATTTTTTTCATAGTAACTATATTTATAGGTCCGCCAAAAAGGCCAGAAAAAGCAAAAAGGGTACCAATAAAAAATCTTTAGTATAAAAAAATGGTTAAATAAATAATTGGGTATTATTATTGGAAATCTCCTGAAGAGAACCAGTGTTTTCCGATCGGAAAATGTTGATTTTTAAAAATTCCGTACCATTTCTACGAAAAGTTGTTTTTTCTCAAATAAAATACATGGAAAACTTTGAGCGCTTTGAGCGACCTCAAAATATTTTTTGATTTCAAAATAAAAAATAGGGGCGTATTTTTTCGATATAGAAATAACCTTAGGTGTGAGAGCGTTAAAATTCCAACTTTACTTTTTTTTTGGACCACCCTAATGTATACAAAAGCCCATGAGGAGATTTTTGGCATAACAGGCGCATTTCCGCTGTCTCACGCCAGAGTCTTCCGTAGTCACCTTGTTTTTCCCCCCTATTGTTGTCCCTATAGCTTATGTATGTATGTTCACACACAAACCCATTTCATATGGCGGTTTCCTGCCGCGCTCCAACTACTGCTTCAGCTGGCTCTTGTGCCCTTTTCGTCTGTTATTTTACGGTATACGTTATTGTTTTCCGTTGTCTGCTATATACATATGTATGTATAGGAGTACAATCGACGATTATTGTATTTTCATGGCCTGTAACAAAAAAAAAAAAGAGAATCAGAATTTGTTCTTGTTTTTGTTATCCTTTTTCACTTTGTTGTCATATGGGCACATCTGGTGGTTCAAGTTTGGGTTTTGCGGCCATCGCCGTTTCTGCATTTTGCGCCACTCATTACCAGCTCTACGTGCCGTGGTGTACATATGTATGTATGTATGTATGTACTTTTTGTTGTACATTTTATTACGTGTCACATCATAAAATCATTCGGTCCTTTTTGTTACCGTTGACTGCTCCACCGGAAAACAATATTTATGCAATTTTGCTTTATAACTTTTTTGACATCTGTTTGGTGTTCTCTTAGTTTCTTTTGGGATCGTATTTGTCGTTATATTTACACGATGTAATAGTAGTTAAGCTCTGAGCTACTTGTTGATGCTGTCACTTGTGGCGCTATTCATAAATTGTGAAGCAATACGTTGAAAAAGTCATAGGCCAGACATCTTAGGATTTTTAAAACAAATATTTTTATGTACACATGTAACTTTTATTTTTTCTACTTAACATTAAAAACCATGATAAGAGCATAGTAAGGTAAAACCGTTCTCTCAATGCGTCGGCCATGATTTTTTTTTGAAGTTTGCCAACATTTTAAAATCGTATAAAATTGAGAGTAAAAAAAAGGAACTGTTCAAAGTTGTTGTTGTTTGAGATTGAAAATGAGAATGTGTGTGTGAGTTTGTGTGTAAAATTTTAAAATTAAATTGCTTGCAAACGTCAAGAATTTGAAAAATTCCTCTCAGCGGTTGTACCTTCTTATTTTGGTATCATGTTAAAAACTATTGTTGCTTTTCCACAATAATTTTTGCATAAATGCTTAAATTTCTCTTCCCTATTTATATTTTCGCCATTGTGTGTTTAAAAAGTTTGATCAAAGCATTTGGGATATATCTATTCTATTAAATATTTTCTTATGTCCGAGTTTATATTATGCTAATCAAGTTTAGTTAATGTTAGACGGGTCTGTGCTCTAGTAAAGTGTTCACTCGATGGCTGCAGAAATTCCAGCGACATCTATTTAGTGACTTACTCCTTGCCTAATGCCTTATAGGAGAGCTCCTTTTAATCTCTTCGAAAAAAGGCAGCGGACTGAAAACGCTTTGCTTACATTTTTAACGAATATTATTGATTTATTAGCATTTTAATGTAAATATTGCATTTAAATATAAAAATACTATACAAACTACATATTGGCAAAATTTTAGCTCTTTAATTTTAAAAGTAGGTACACAAATTTTTACCGAAAAATTTATATAAAAATGCTGCGATATGTATGTAAGTGATCTATAGTAGAGTACTGAATTCTTCAACATTTCCATCTTTTATTATTATTATTATTATTAGAAGTATTATTAGGAAGTAGATAAATATTTAACAACCGCATTATTATTAAATACTATTGCATGCGCTCCACAATTTTCATTTTCAATCTCATAAATTGTTTACAATGACTTTTGCTAAAATTTCAAAATCAAAAGTTTACTTTTCTTCTTTTTAGTCCATTTATAGAAGCGTGGTATATCCAAAAGTTTTTTATTTATTTTTATTTTAATTCTTCAGGATTCATATGTATGTATGTATGTATGTAAGTACGTATAAATGCATTTAATTTTACAATAGATTTAGGAACGTACATTTGCACATACATATATAGCGCAGTAACACTTCAGCGGAAAAAAAACATGTCAGCTCATCGATTAAATATGTATGTATGTATGTATGTGTGTAATGTATGCTTAAAGTGCTATAAAAATAAAATTAATCTAAAGTGGTTGAGACATTTATTGCTGAATCGTAAATTAACCACGAAATTGCTACTGGTGTGTCGCCAACAATTTTTTCCCGCAGGTGAGTTCCTATCCAACCTGACAGCTGTGATAAATTGGCGTTGGATTCTGCGTTGCAATGTAGTGAGGAGTGTTGACGCGCCATCAATGAAAGTACATACATACATACGTACATATGTACATACTTATTTTTATTTGTTAAATGTGTTGCGCGTAAGAATTTATAAATAACTTTGCTAAGCTCGTTGAACCCGTACCACATTTAATTGACATAAATATTTATTAAGAATTTTTGCCAGTGTACCAAGACTCTGTTTTTCTTCACTTTCAACAAGTTCAGATTGGGTGTTGCCTAAGAACTAGGTGCTTCTTTCGCAGGACATGCATATGAGCCAATCTCACGAGTTCTTACATTTTTCGACAAAAAGTGTTTTTCGTCGAAAATGGTGGCACACTTATCTTAGGCAATATATATTATATTATATTATATTAAGTTTTGCATAAAGAACAACATTCCATCGCGAAATTGTTTTTGAATGAAAACTTAAAAAATATATACTAAAAAAGTTAAAATAACAATTCACCCGCGCCTTAACTTGAAAGTCATATTCATTGAAAGTAACTAAATATTGGCGTGTAATGTATTTGTACAGCATTTTTCAGGAATTTATACATTAATTTCTTTATGTATATAAAAATTTTCAGAATGAATTTCGAGTATGCCAATAAAAATTGTAAAATTGGAACTTTTGTTTTGCAAATCATAGTCATCTTTTAGTCAGTGTATTTTCTTTCATTTGGTGACACATTAGTTTTATTACATTAGATTCGTTTGTTTTAGCAAGAAGAACATTTTTAAGTATCTTAAACTTTGAAAATAAAAAAATCTTCAAATATGCCATTTTTTTTTAATTTGGTGGCACACTCTTGACACTCCACAGATATCATGTACTTGACGCAAACTTTCATTGCCTCTAATATGAACATTTTATTTGAAAACTTCCCAAAGTAAAAAAAACAAAAAACAATTATGATTTTTTCGAGTGACAATCAAAAAATCGCTAACTTCGGTACTTTTTCACCTAAATAAATGTTTTACGCCTAAAATTGTTCAAATACTTGATTTATTTTTACTTGATTTTGGAACTCCATTGATTAAAAAAAATGCAGGAAGCCTGCGTTAGCATTTTTTTCTGGCGAGAGAAGGGAGTGACACTATAAAAACAAATCGTAAGATTTCCTCATATACTAAATATGGGATGAGTTTGAATTAAATATGTATATTCTTAAATTACAAAGATTAAGCACTTTTCAGTGTAATTAAATAGCATTTAAAAAGACGGAAGTAAAAATGGAAAAGGAATTTATTTACACAAATGTTTTTAATAAACCAACTTTTGCTTTTTTACCTTTATTTTAAAAATTACCGCAAAAACACATCGTTGGCTATTAATAACGGGCGCTGAGTTATTAGAAATATTCGTACGATAAACTTTAAGAAATCTGGGCTCATATATTGCAAGCCTTTTCACAAATAAGAACACCCAAAGTACAATACCTCCACGAAATTTTACAAAAATCCGACTCATAAGGATTTAATCAACAAAAGTTAAAAAAAAAATTTTTAACAGAAATGTTTATTTAAAAATTCACAGAAATGGCTTCCTAATAAAAACTAAAAATAAGCTGCTAAATGACTGCAGATGACTGATTAACACTTTCGCAAATTTGTATGTAAAATAATTCTCACATTTTAGAATGAAGCAAATAAATTTTTTGTGTGTCTCTCAAACGCTTCACCAACTAAAACGTTTTGTCACACACAAATATGTTTTCATGATTCTGCTGCTACTTTTCAACCAAATTGCTTATAATAATTTTGATGGAGATCAAAGTGTTGCCACTCATAAATCATGATTACTCGTACAGATGTATGCTTATATCTTTATATGAATGTATGTATGTTTGCTGACGACGAGTGTTAAATGCGCATAGTTGAACACCTGAACTACGCCCACATAAATCTTTGCGCGTTCAGTATTCAACAATCATCGTCATTCAATTTGCAAATTTTTTTGTATTAACGGTGTGACATTTGTATTTTTATTCAGATGGGTTAGATAACATTTTTTTGTTGATGATGAAAACAAGCAAAGGGATTTAGTCATTGCGAATGAAAGAGGGGCCAATTACGAATAAAATGTTATATAATGTTTCAAATACAAAAACATACTTTGGATTTATGCAGCTGTACATTGGTTGCTACTAGTAAGCGATTTATGTATCTATCGTTGCTATAGGTTGAAACAAATATTCCACATATATATATGGGAGCATATGATTGAGTCACAATCGCCATAAAAACCTAAGCAACATTAAGAAAAATTTTTTCTGATGCTCTAGGATCATTTCTGCATTACAAAAATTTGCTTGAAGAATCTCAGAATCTTGCTAGATTAATACTACAGAGTCTTCTAAGCGAGTGCTAAAATTTTTGACTTAAGCCTGAGTTCTATAAAGTAGTCATTTTTTTCTCTGTGTTGTTAATTGCCATGCTGAACACGTCGTTTATTTGTTTCTACTTTTGTTTTTTTTTTCACAATTTCGAAGTGCAATAATGTACGAAATTAATCGGCTGCCCGTATGCGCTTAAAAATTATGACGTTCAATACGCGTAAAATGGGCCAAAATTAATGAAATACTAAAACAAAAACAACAACAAAAATAATTATACATACATATGTATGATTCAATGGGCTGGCATGAAAATATTGCGGAATTCAATCCGCTTCATTTTTTTTTTTTTTTGTTTCCATTGAAGTGGAATTTTCATTCCAGGAAATTGCTTAAAATTTAAATGAGGTGGAAATCTTTTATTTTACTCAATGTTCACAAAATTTATGTATCTTACATTTAGTATGCAATGGACAAATTAAAGCACGCACTCACGCCCTCTTATATGTGTATGTATGTATATGCTGTATGTATGCCATTCATTAGATGAAAATTTTCCAATTTTTTTTTTAATGTCGCATGATTTATTTGAAAACGCAAAATTTGGTATAATTTTTTTTGATTTATTTAGGTGACTAATACGCCAAAATTTGACAACTATGACAAACAAATATAGATTTATACATAGAATAATTCAAATTAAAAAAGCAAATATAATTAAGCTAATAAAATAGCTCTAACATGGCCCATAAGAAACGTTATTTCGTGTTGATTCACAAGGCGTTGGAACTCTGACTTGCCATAATGTCCTAAATTTTAATACGAATAAAAATTCTACGTGTCTTTGCGAATCTTGTAATTATATTTTCAACATTATTTCAAATGTATGTCATTTAGTAATAATGACAATTAGGTAATCCCTTATAAATATCATCTTATAATAAAACCAAAAAATTTCCAAACAAACGAAAAAAATATATTAGCGAAACTAGGAGCCAAATACAGTAAAACTGTGTTTTTAGTTTTTCTCTCTGACTTCGGGATGTTTTAAAGGACTTTGAAATTTCAAAGATATGATTAATTTATATTTTTTTTCTTAATTCAGTGCAATGTAGAGTAAAAAAATGGATTCCAAATGAAAGAAAAGATTCTGCATAATTAAAAATTATTTGTATTTTTTTTAAACGAAGGACGAAATTCTAGAATATTTTCTTCGACTCTGCAAGTTTCCGTTAAAATCGATGAATGGGGAAAATTAAAAACTCTGTTGTCTCTTCAAACAGTGAAGAGGCCATGAATACCCTCTCTAATACTGTACTGTAAAGGTTACTGTATTTTAAAATGTATACGGTACTGACGGCAGGAAATAAGTAATGTAAATATGAGTTTTGAATTCTTGCTTCTTTATCAAAACTAAACCACTTTGAATAAGTTGTGAATAAAAATATGGGTTTTCTATGTTTGGAAATTGTTTTTTTGTTGACTAATCTTTGATGATGAGGCTGTGGTTTCGGTAAGACGAATTTTATTCGTGTGACATCGCATTCCTTCTAAACCACAACATGCGAAATGTAGGCATTTCACAGTCAAAGCGATTCGATCTACCATTCCCAAAAGTTTTGTGGTTAAAAATTTACTCAGGGAATAACAAAAATTTAAAATATTAAAAGCATTTCCTCCCGAACATTACCCCTCTTGTTGGCAAGTTGAGTAAGACCGACCAATAACATCTGCAACACTGTGACCAACAATCGAGCAACACCAGCAGAAATTTATGTACCAACTGTTGAGCTTCCGTTTTCTTTAATATTTCCCAACTGTCATTTACCACCCACAAAGCCTTTGGCGACAACCGCTCTCCCGCACAGAAACAACCGCACATACACACATACACACACACAAACACATAATCATTTCTATTCACTAAGTAAGTAAGGCAGCAGACTCAGCAGTACATGTGGATGGCATGAGTGCTCGGTGGTGTAGCGAAAAAAAAAACCAATCCTTCTTTTTTTGCCGGCTAAGGCACAACATTACCTACTCTTTCACACAAACTCATTGTAGGCAAAGTCTATAACAGGGCCGGCGCACCTTTATACATACACGTGCCATTATTGCCAAAGAATTATTCAATATAGCCATGACGTGCCAAAAAGAAGTCATGAGTCATGACTTATCACCGTTCTTGGAGACATTAGTTGACAAGTAAATCGTCTAAAAAAAAAAAACAAATAAAGCGTCCTCATTTCCTTGTTTTGACTCGAAGTTTTTAGTCCATATTGAATTACACTGGCACTCAATCAGCTGCATTTCAAAAACTTCGATTTCCAGCCAATCAAATTTAAATGAATTCAGTTTATCAAGTGAAGTCACATGAGGATATACATATGTATAATAAATTTGAATGTTTCCGATAACTTGTTGAATTCAGAAAACCTTGATGAAAATTCGTCGATGAGTGAATTTATTACCAAACTCTTCAGGGACTCCTCATCCATCTGGTTTTTCAACTAAATCCAACTCTGATTTTAAATTTGTTAAGTTTGGCAAACATTTGGAATTTTTGGAAACAATGGGAAATATTCGTGGTCAATATAAAGACGACACTAAAGTTAATTGTAGCTTTTTGACATAATTATCAATGTAATATCTGCGAAAAAGGCTGCTACTAAATATCGAGTCGACTTTAATTTGACTATGACTATGCATCAATCTCTTAACCAATAACTTTCAGTTTAGCCTGAAAAGCTCAAACGAGATCTATGCATCATAATTATAAGAGTTCTATTAGAGCCTTAAAGTTTTACGTTCAAATCATTGAAATGCTGGTTTTGTTGATTACTGTCTGTATTTTTGGCTCTTCTGACCTGTTCTCTTGGGTGTGAGTGGATCTTGCTTTCCAGTCTCCAATTTAAAAGAAAAAAAAGATTGTGTCGACTAGGTAATTGTAGTAATTGGGGAATTGAGTCTTCAATTAATACCGTACCCAAATATTTTTTTTTTGTGTGCCAAAAAATGGCACGCGTGCCTAAGGTTCGCCAACCCTGGTCTATAACAAAGTACAAGCGCCTACAACAACAGCACAAAGTCAACTAAAAATACATAAAAAAACAATTACGACACAAAAACCATGCCAAGAATGCCATGAGAATAGCAACAAAAACATGAAGCTTACAGGTGTTTTGATAAAGGCAGCTATGCTCCTCTGCTAGACCTATGGGTGGCAGAACAACAGTGCGAGGGTGTGTTAGAGAGAAAGAAAGCGAGCGAGAGAGAGGGGGAGAGAGCGAGAGCGTCAACAAGGATTTTCGCTGCGCAGTTGGGAGCTTTTGGTTGCTCTGTTTTCATGTTAGCCGTAAGGCACGCAGGAAAAGCTCAGCACGTTAGCAAGTATTTATTGTTGTTGTTATATGAAGAAGCGAACAATTGGCTTGGTCGTGTGGCGGCGACGGTTGATTTCGCTGCTATTTCGTTTGGTATTTGCTTACCTTCGAAGTGGAAAATGCTTCAGTTTATTTTCAACATTCGGTGTGTATGGTACATTTTGTGGAAAAATACGCGACGAATATTTTGAATTTCATTTATTTTTGAAAATTTCAAGTGTATAATAAAAAATATATACCTGTGTAAAAACCAAATACAGTAAAAAACATGTAAAATCTCTAAACGGTGGTTACTTTTAAAACCAGCGAATCTACTCTGCAGATTCTGTTCTCTAAATAAAAGTGTGTAGAAAAACTAAAATTAAGTATTCAAAATAAAAATATAAATTGAAGTAAATATTTTCAAAATGCTGCCAATGCGTTGGCAGCAGAATTGGGAGCTAGACTCAAAGGATTAAATATTGAAAGAGAGTGAAGGTAAAAAGAGTGCATAAGAAATAAGTAGGAAAAATAATGTGTGTGTAAATACTATGGATAAAAGAATAAACAAAAAAAAAAAGAAGAGAACATTTTGTGTGTACTGCTCAAATCTAAAAGCGCGCTGTTGTGCTAAGAGGTGAATACTCAAGTGTTTCAAGTGCTTCATACATGCTTTGTGTTTACTTTATAAATTTCTGTCATTGTGCCAACATTAAATATTTAATATAAATCGAACGCTGCTGCACCCTACTGAGCACCACCTGTACATATTGTACTTCTTCACAAATCATTCGTCCATCCGCTTAACCTTTCTAGCAGGCTCATCTCCATCTACACACATACATATATCTATATGCCTAATACTTTGATCCGATCGCTAAATTGCTTGACTGTCCAGTGCGCTGCCTTGCGCGTCCTATTGACTTATTTAGATTGCTTTTATTGCTATTTGACTGTCTGCTAGACTACTTGTTTGTCCTCTGTCTACCCGTCAATCTTTCAGCCGGGGTTGGTAAACGCGCTGCTGGTTGCAATACACATATACCGTTATTTTCCTTTTAAGGTATATGTGTGCCATGCGCTTGGCTTATCAACCTTTCTATTTCCTGTTAACCTCTTCTGCTCCTCCTCCTCCTCAGTCTGGCTCGCTTGCTGTGAGCTATTTACAATTCGTTTTTCCTTCAACACCTCCTGTGGTTGCCGCTGTGGCTGGCGCTAATCAACTGTCACAGCATTGTCATTGTAAAAATTTTTCACCTTTTCATTAGCTACCTAGCCGCCAATAGTCGGCTATCTCTTTGCCCACGTCGCCGCCCTCAATGAACCTCTTCCATTGCATTTGTGTCAGGTCACATTAATTTCACTTTTAATACACTGTTGATGGCATCTACTTGTTCTTCACATACTTACCTGCGCTTTTATGACTGTGTGTGCCTGTGTGTATGCAGGTGCAGGTGTGTCTCCTCATAACTGTCGCCCGCGCGCTCTTTTTGTTTCTATTGACGCTTCATGTGCTCAGCCACTTCATTATGGACATGATTTATTCCCTTTATTATTTAATATGTATGTATTCACATTTTCCAACCTTTCTGACTTCTTTGCGGTTTATTTTTGTTATTATTTTCTTATTACACCCTATTTGCGCCTGTGTTTTATGCTTTTGTGGATTATATACTTTCCTTTTTTATGGCTTTATCCACATAAGCTGTCGTTCCTTTTAAGGTTTCTTGTATTGTTTTTTTTTTTTACATCAATTTTTCTTGGTATACTGTTTGTTACTGTGCTCTTGTTGTTTTGTTGCAATGCGACGCAGAAACATTTATTTGACACCCCTCTGACCTGGTGTACTTCAACTGAAAATGTCTTTGCTGTAATTTTTTTTAAATAATAATAAATTTAATATAGACTAGCAAATATCTTAAGGCCCGCAAGGGATGCTTTTGACTGACAAAACGCACAGAAGATGCCATTTAAAAAAAATCCATTCAGTAGTTTCGGAGATTAGTGAGTTCAAACAGACAAACAGAAAAACAATCTCCAGTTTTATTATAGTATAGATATACTCAATTAAATTTTCAATTTACTTACATAAGCAGGTAATTGTGGAGCTTACATATGTACATACAGTAGGTGTCAACACGAAGTTGTTCACGTAGGCGTAAAAAGTTAGCTATACTTTAAGCAATGGATTATCTCCAATATAAATTTCATTCACAAAAGTGTTTTGTTTTTTAGCTACATAAAGTGGGTGGAGAAAATTTTTGCCAATATATCTTATCAACACGAAAATTGATCTTTTGCTTTGCGGTTTTATGTAGGAATTGGGTTTGAATTAAAAATTAACAAATAATTGGAAGGAATAACATGTGATAATAGCGTTTCGGATATCCTTTTACTTCAAATACCGGCTGTACGCCGAATATTCTACTAATTAGTAGCATTGCCGTGCGCGTATTAGAATAATCGTAAGTCCTATCAATTTAAAACTGCCCTCCAAATTTTATCTAACTCATACAAGGTAATGATGCTTTCAAAAGGAGCAAAATAATTTCAAAGTCCGTAGCGCAAAATCACATCTATATATGAAAAGAATTTAAATTTCCGAACATTTTACTGAGGATGATATTAACTCTCTCACATTTGGTAATCCGTGCTCTGAACTCACTAACCTATTATTAAATTAAAATTTTTGCTCACAGCCGTGTTAGTTTGATTTCAACCTTCTGCAACGTTGTCGTAAATTTCTACTCTACCTAGCCGCAAAGTTTCCAAAATTTACCAAATTCTTAACGAAATCTTTAAGAGTATCGGAAATGTTTCTCAATTCTGTAACAACAACATATTGTTAAAGATAATCATATGATTGGCTAATTTTTATCAGTACTTTACCATTTTCCTCCAGAATGCAGTATATTTCATTTTAGAAAATTCGGCAAAACATCGAAAAGGGAAATATTGATTTATGTGCAAATTCTGTAAAGTTTCTCTACCATTCAAATTACTCTTAAAGTATGGTTTCTAGGGAGCTCACCTTAAAAGACGGCGGAGTTTATCTATGAAGAAAATTTGTAACATAAACTTTTTCCTGTCCTTTTAAAGGACTTATGCAGGACATATTCAGATATAAGATGCCTGCTAGAAAAAAGTTTTGTGGTACAAAAAATCGAGCGCCAATCTATCTTAATAGAAAGTATAAACATATCACAGAAACAATAATATTAGCGATTTAAATTGGCCATCACCAAAACTCAAGTCGATTCCTTGCAATGCATGGAACACTCAGAAAATGGAAGCTGGATTTGGAAAATTTTGGTGTGGTCTACTCCTAGCTAACTTAGCAACATAAATGCCTGAATTTTAAAACACAGTGTATATTAAACGAATGACAACTTATTTTTGTAACACAATTTTCAGAGATAAAATCAGAGGGCTTCAAATTTTTTAAATTTAGGTATTGAAATTTAATTTCTTTTGATGGAGTAATGTAAAGCTAATCGTTTGGTATAGTTTCTTACTAGTAACAGCTTTGTCTTTTCACTTTGCTTTTACTGTACTTGTAAATGTAGGTTACTCATACGCCCCGCTACTCAAATCGTATAAATATTACTCATACGCAATGCCTTCCGAATTACAAATAAAATTTATATCGAATCTGAAATACCCAATGCTCCTTGATTTTTTATTTTTTTTTTTCAAATTTCTGCAGTGCATTCATCAATGTTTAATGTGCATCCGATAAAGTACCCTTTATATATGTATGTATGTGCAATTTCAGCGTTCAAAGAAATAAAAAACGGAATTTTTATCCCTAGCGCTCGGGTACATATGTAAATAACTCTCACTTCACATCAATTCAGCTCATCGCAACGCAGTAAACCAATACTTCCGTTTGTAATCTTACTTCTTTCGCTGACATGTCTAGCTTTCCCCGGTATTTACATTGACTCAGTTTCGTGCGCCTTAAAAAGTCGTTGCATTACAGTTCGCACGCACACAACCCCGCATAGGTTCTTAGCTCAAGCGCCATTCAATCACCAGCGCGGCGTGCCACGTACATAGTTGATTGTCGCACACATTGTTAGTTGCTGTCATTTTGATTTACTACAGTCATTATTCATTTACCGTTAGCAGATTATGGAACGTTCGCGTTTTTCGGTAATGCGCTGCGCTTCATTGGCTATATCTGCGCGTGTACACGCACCGAACTGCCACCTCTACTTACTCTGATCAAACATCGTTTTTGACTATTTTATTTGCCGCCGTATTTTGTGGTGATTATCACTGCCATGCCAGGTACCAGGGATGAAATTGATGGTACACTTGTATTTTTTTTTGGTACATTTTGGACCCCAAAAGTTCAATTGATACTACATAGACATTTTTGCTAAAATTTTGTCAAAATACGGCACTGCATTACAATTATTGAAATTAGATTTGAATTTTTGTGAATAAAATGGACACCTTTTTCTTCGTCATACAAGTAAATACATACGTGGTGTTTATTCGAAAACGAAAGTCTTGCGAAAATCAACAAACAGTTGCTGCTCATAAACTTTTTCAGTAAGTACTTGCAATAAGAGCGTAAAAGAAACATAGAGTGAAATTTAGAGGAAAAGAAAATTATCAGAAAAAAATTATTGAACGCAAAACTAGTATTAACAAGGAACTTACGCCATTTTGACTTTCTGTTGGTGAAGTTTTGGCTCATTATCATAAAAAACAAAAAAAAATCTACCTTAGATTTTAATTATTTTATTTTATTTCACTAATTTTTTTGAGCATTCTTTCATCAAATCTTCCTCTTCAATTTGCTGTAAAATTTTTACTTGCAACAATTTGCAGCTCTATCGGCTTGTTACGCTCTCGAATTCGCCCTTTTGCACATTTTTGGGGTTATTGAACGAATTTCCAATAAAAACTTGCAAGATATTGAACGGGTCTAGTAGTGTTTTCGTATTCTCCCTACAAAATTATCCAGCAGCATACAGCATACGCTATCAAAGAGACAAAATAACGAGAGGACAAAAACTTGCAATGTTCGAAGCAGCTAATCCATTTCACGGTTGCAATAGTTAGTCCATTTGGTAATTTATTATCCAATTGGTGCATTGTCCCCGATTTGTATTTTTTTACTATTGAATACTGCTATTAACTTATTTATTTCTATAAAATATTTTTTTTTTTTTGCAAAAAAATGTTTGTGAAAATTCGATTCCATCAAATGCAACCGTTTTTTTGTTCGAAAATTTTTCGATTAACTTGATGTATTCATTTGTCAATTGTGTTCGAAACTTACGCTTTTGGTGGCTTTTTTAAACCATTCAACATCATTCCATCTTCGTTGCGCCACATCATTTTATATCATGTTTTGCTTATGTGTTTTTTAAATTTCAGCAAATAATTTTTACACAGAGAATTTTATCTAATTTAAATCATAAAACTATGTGTGTATTGCCTGTTAAATGCTGGTACTTTTTCTGCTAGTTGAGTACATTTTTGTTGGCCATTTGCTACAAAATTATAAAACTCATTTATCATCCCTGCCAGGTATGTACTGTAAAATTTTTGCGTGTTCCTTGCTTAATCCCGCTGATAAGCGTGTAAATTCGCCACTTTTTACGCATTCCCACACGTTAACGAGGTTCCACGCGAAGTCGCACGCGTAACAAAAACGCTTATCATGTTGAGCACGTACGAGTACATTCTCCCGTTCAATGCGGTTCGAGATTTGCCGATTTATGAGCGCGCCGCGCCGTGTTGGCCCTTTTAAGTAAGCGGCAAAATATGTACGTAGGTTTTTTCGTTCTTCGCATAGTTGTATGTATGTGTTTCATAGGAATGTGTCGGAATGCTGATCCCCAAATTTGCTGTTGCTCTTCGAGCGCCACTTCACTTAATACCTCACCTTATTCGCGCCGCAAGCGGGAGCGCTTTGCGGCAGGCATGTAGCCTTACAAGTATCATTATTTACCTGCACTCCATTGTGTTGGCGCTAAGATTCGCTGGTTAGTTCATATACATACCTACTACATTCAATGGATTTTTGAAGTTGCCAGCGGGAATCGCATTATTTTAATCTAATGAACTTCACGGCTCCCCTTTTTATGGCGTTATGAAAGCTATTAAGTGCGGCGCCGGCTTTGTGCAACAGTTCAGGCCGTAAATGATATCAAAAGCACGTTGACTCTATTTTATTCTTTTGTTTCGCTTTGTTTTCGAAATTCATCAGGCTTATTTCAATTGCCTCAAACAGACTTGCCGCATTCGCTATTATTTGCTATTGTTTTAAGTATGAATGAGTGTATGTGCTTTTGTGTAGATACCCTGCAGGAAATGTATCGAACTATAAGTTAACTTTAAGTTGATTAGGAAGGAATTAGAGGCCACTATTATTCGTATATTTCCTTAAAGGAAAGCTAACTATATTTGTATGGCGATTGCCCGCGAAATAGTCAAGGGTGGTTACCTCTGCATTAGATTTCAACTAACTTGCAACTAACTACTTTTTACATAAAATATCAGTAAGAAAAACAAAATATATATTTTTTTTTACTTTTTTATTTATTTACTTTATTTTATTACATTTCATATTTGTTTGCATTTTCTGCTGCAGGTGGTCCCATATTCGAACTCCGTCAGACATAACTTCAAAATGATAATGTAAAATTTCGATCTTCCTTTTATTTGCCCTCAATTCGAAAAAGGATTTGTGAAGTGCAGAGAGAAAATATAGATATTTAAATAGAAACTTGTTTAAAGAAAACAATCTCCCGATTACATCTGCATTCCAACTGCTTTAGATAGTTTTCAACTAGTTTCAAGTTAGCTTTTTGTAGCTAACTACAAGTTATTATAGTTTTTTAAAAATCCCGAAAAACAGCTAACTAAAAATCAATTGATAATTTTTTTTCTGCAGGGATATGTATGTATGTGTGTATATGGATGCCTCGTTACTTCCGCCGTTGAGGAACATGTGGCGCCCTCAAATTAAATGCAATTTATATTCATTTATTCCACGCCTGCACCATATTTGGCAAAGGAGCAGGGCATGTGCTCATAATCAAAAATTTAAATAAGTAAGTAGTATATCGGTGTGTACAGAAATTCATATGGCAGTGAGTAGCTAGAAAATTATGCGCAAATTTAATTACCCTTGCGTGAAAAATGCGACAGACGTGCTTTAATACGAAGAAAACTGAAAATTGCGCATTTATTGCAATGAGTGACGTATAATGTGACGTATGTATATCCACTTGATAAATTTAAGACATACATACATATGTATGTAGATACATATGAGCCGCATATTTTGAATGTTGCATAAGTCACTTCCCATCGCTTGTGCTTAAATGACCGGTTACTTGAATTTGAGCGCGCCGGTTATTCGTCAATTTCATCAACCAAAAAAAAAAAGGTTTCTTTCATTAGCTTATAACGATTTCCTACTCAAAAAATTTAGGTGGCAACCCTATTCCGCAATACGCTGGAATGAATATATAGAAAGACTGTAGATGGACCAATGAATCTCGAAAAGTCGTCGAAGTATACACCGAGGCTTTTAACGGCGACACGGTTCCGAGAGATTCAACTTAGACTGGCTATGCTGTAAATTTTCGGCTCAATTTTAGTATTCCCTGGTCTATGTTGATAGAAGTATAATCTGCAGAACCTTCTTTTAGATGTCTTACTACTGGAAAACGCATTTTTTGGTGCAGACAAAAACATTCTACATTGATTTCGCAAAGTTCTTCAAACGGATTATAATTATTTTCCTCACTGGCGACTGGGGCCTTCTCTGTCTGGGTAGTACCTACACCAAGTTCAGCTCGAAACCCCAAATTGCTGGTGAAGTGTTATGGGGCGCATGTTTTAGACAGAATTTTCTTTTTAAATAATATGCAATATTCATTCTCGTATTTAATTTTATGATTTTAATTTATTGTTGGCACAATGTGGTTTTAAAAAAGGTATAAATTGATTTAAAATATTTGTTCTGTGCAATTTTTAGTATATCTTCGAATTGCTGAGTAAATGCGGCAAAAACTAAAGAAGAAAAAAAAAACAATTAAATGAATTAAGATGTGCTTAAAAGATACACACAAAACGATTAAACGTCGATTTAAACAAAAGGAAAGTTTAATCATTGTTGCTATAATTACAAAAAAAAATAAGAGTCTTTAAAAGGTAAGTACAATTAAAAGTAAACTTTTAAACTTTTGAAGTGCTTTTGAAGCAATTTATGGCGCAAAACGTAATGGAAGTTAATAGTACTGTAACAAATTTCCAACTGCAGACCCATGCACATTAAGGTCGTCCAAAAATGCACGTGGAAGAGTAAAGTCCGATTTTTTATGCTGTCACCCCCTGGGGCTGTTCTATATCAAAAAAAAAAGTATACCCTATTTTTTATTTTGAAATCAAAAAATATTTAGAGGTTGTTGGAAGCTCTCAAAGTTTTCCATGTATTTTGTATGGGAAATAAACAACTTTTCTTAGAAATGGTAAGGAATTTTTGAAAATCAATATGTTTCGGTCGGAAAACTCTGCTTCTCTTCAGGGGATTCCCAATAATAATACCCAATTATTTATTTAACAATTTTTTCATAGTAATTATAATTTATAGGTATGCCGAAACCCCCAAAAAATGCCTGAAAATGCAATGGTATAAATAAAAAATCTATTGTATTAAAAAATTGTTCAAAAAAGAGTTGGGCATTGTTACTGGAAGTCTTCTGAAGAGAACCATGGTTTTCCGATCGAAAAATTTTGATTTTCAAGAAATACATATCATTTCTACGAAAAATTGTGTTTTTTCCCAAATAAAATACATGGAAAACTTTGAGCGCTTTGAGCTACCTCAAAATATTTTTTGATTTCAAAATGAAAGATAGGGCATATTTTTTCGATATAGAATATTCTCATTCCAATTCCGACTTTACTCATTTTAGACCACTCTAATGTACATACATACTCGTATAACACCGTGAGAAAAAAACTAAAAAATATCAAAACACACAAAAAATCAATATACTTGCGAAAATAGGGGTCAGCAACTTTTTGAATTAATTATTTCTTTTGGGCTTCGAAGTCCTTTTAAAAAATACTGACGTAAGAGAGAAAAATTAAAAATGCAATTTTACTATATTTGGCCCATAGTTGCGCGAGTATATTGATTTTTTTGTGTGTAAAATTTGCTGTCGTTTGTATATACATATCTATATTTAGATAATCATATCGAGAGTCATAATCCACAAAAAAATCCAGTTAAGTATATAGGTTATTCTTTGCTGTGTAAAAATTTCATAGCTGTACCGATTACCAGTAGTTCACTATTTAGAATAAAATCAGCCTCATCGCGAGTTTCACCCCAAAAAACAATTTCGCCCGAAATTTTTAAATCCGCTCATAGTGAATACATGGAAGCGAAAAGTGAAAAATTACCTACTCATTTTTACTATGGTTTCCTCGAATGCTTGATTTCTGGTGCGATACATATATGTATATATAAAATTGTAAGAATTATGTTTAGTGTATTAATTCTCAGTTTTTATATAGTTCATAGTAATTTATTTATAATTTATAAATTTTCGAGGAAATGGCAATATGCTTATTAAGGCTTATCTTTTGTCTTATTCATAAGAATACATATGTAATTATTTAACGGGAAAATATGTGATTTACTCAAATTTAGACAGCAGAGATATAACTATTTTAAAAGCTTATCGATTTTCTAGTGGACGTTTGTTCGTTAAGATGAGTGAATACTTAAATACATTTAAGTGCATTTAAAAAAAAAGTTTTCTATTTTCTTTGCAGATGTATAAAAAAAAACATCATTTTTAAATTCGATAAGACACTTTCTTTACACTTACATTTCCATTCCTTTTGGCTTTCCAAATAAACTTTCTCAAATTTCTGCTATTACATTTCAAAAAGAATGAGCTGAGATTAAAGCCAACTTATTTTCCTTAAGAAAATAATGGCCTTTGTAACACTAGTACCTAAATAGCTGGGATTTCCTTGTAAAATCTTATCTCACACTCCACACACCGTTTGTG
>NW_016166252.1:6085-24869 GCF_001687245.7 Rhagoletis zephyria | reverse complement strand
GATCATTTTTGCCACTTAAATTCTATTAACTTAGCTATTTATTTTTACTACTACTATGTACACCTATTTACTCCATTTATTAATTTATTATTATTATTATATTTTTTTTGACTACCCTAATACAGCCTAACTTCTATCTTGTAATGTCAATATCTTTACAAACGCGCAAGTAGATAAAAAAACAGCAGCCACCTAGCTAGCTGTTAGGCATACGTATGTATGTTAATCAGCCCTATTCTGCATTTCGATTACGTTCCCGAATTCCGCTTCGCTGGAATCGAACTTAGGTATTCTGCGTTACGATCGAAACGAAAGAAGAAGAGGAAGAGAGAAAACATCTTTCGAAATCAGCTGTTTGCCTAGGAATGTGTGAAATCGAAACAAAACAAAGAAATATTTGCCACCAAACTATAGCAGCATATGAAGTTAAAGTTTGTAAATATTTAAAAATAACTAAATATACCTAGCATCACTGTAATTTAAAAATAAAATTTAAGTAGATACATAATTATAAGAATGAAATCCATAGCCGCGGCGTTAATGCTTGAAGAGAAGAACGAGTCCCAGATTGCTGATGCGGAAGTTGAAAGGCGGAGATTTAGGGACATGTTTGATCTTTTTCAGATGAGTGAAGAGTCATAAGGAATTCATCTTCAACTATATTACTCATAGCTTAAAGTCAGTGAAATTATAAACGTTACTTGAGCACTCCACAACATTTGCATTTACTACAGAGTGGAAGATTTGAACGCAAATGAATCCCATTTTGAAAGCCGTCAGGAGGAGGGGAAGAACAAAGCTTACCTTTCCCTAGCAAATCGAGTTCGAGAGAACATACGCACCTCTTTTTAAAAAGCTAGTAAAAACGAGTGCAATAATAAAAGCATCTTTTTTATGTAACTTCACATTTTATGTATGTATGTATCTATGTGCATTAAAGTGGTCCAAAAATGTATGTAAAAAAAATAAGGTCGCATTTTTAAATCCGCCAGCCCCTAGGATTGTCTTTACAAAAAAAAATATACCCCTATTTTTTATTTTGAAAAAAAAAAAACAAATTACGGTGTGCTCAAAGCGCTCAAAGTTTTCAATGTATTTTATATGGGGAAAAAGCACCTTTTCGTAGAAATAGTGTAGAATTCTTGAAAATCATTATTTTTCGATCGGAAAAGTTTGCTTATCTTCAGGAGATTTCTGGTAATAATACCCAATTGTTCCTTTTCCAATTTTTTCATGGTAACTATATTTTATAGGTCCTAGAAAATGCAATGGGGGACCAATAAAAAATCCTTAATCATAAAAAATGGTTAAATAAACAATTGGATATTAATGTTTGAAGACTCATGAAGAGAACAACGGTTTTACGATTGAAAAATATTGATTTTCAAGAGTTTTATACCATTTTTAAGAAAATTTGTTTTTTCCCCATATAAATTACATGGAAAACTTTGAGCGCTGTGAGCACTCCCTAAATATTTTTTGATTTCAAAATGAAAAAATAGGGGTATATTTATTTTCGGTTCAGAACAATCCTAGGAGGTGGCGGCATTAAAATTCCGACTTTATTATTTTGAACCACTCTATTGTGCAAACATCTATTAATTTTATATAAAGCGAATAAATTGTATTCAGTGCATTTCACAGTCTTATTTATAGATAATGTAAAAAAACGCCTGGCCTTCCACTTTGAAAACGTCGCGCAATATCCCTTTTGGTTGCCATTATTTGAGCCAATTTTTCGTATTGCCCGTATTACCGCTCGCGAAAACACAGAAATCGAGAAAATTCATTTATGATGACTTTTACAATCATGCACAGTATATTTTACTTAAATTTTATTATTTAAACCCACGAATATAACAATTGAAACATTCTCCGTCAACAAATTTGCAACTTAGAAAAACGGAACTACGTTCGAAATGTAAAATAGGTAAATTTCGAAGATTGATCGAAAGGAATCGGAACGCAGAATACCAAAGTTGCCAAACGGAGAAAATTTCGATTCGAGTCGAAATGCAGAATAGGGCTGAATATATGTACGTGTGATGTAATAAAGTATGTTGTATTAAAGGATTGCTACTCACCACACTAATCCACCGATGATGGTACCAACATGCGATGATAGCTGAAAGGGTAAGAAAGGTAAAACAACAATCCTACATAACATCAATGGGAACAGAAGACCTACACTTGATCATCGAGCAGATTTAGGGCCGGTTGTTCAATGTCTGATTAGCACAAATCGGAGGTAGAAGCTCCGGTTAAGCACAACTACTGCTTTATCGATCACATGTTACATGCATGATGTCGAAATCGTCGATAGTGTAGTGGTNATGTTTTTTTCTTTCTTTAGGGTGAAGTTTGTGATGGTGAAATCTGTGTATCGCCAGGAGCGCCGCGCACCGCTGCTCACACTTGTTTGGCCGAAACGCTGCAGTCTTGTGTCCTATGTTGCAGACGTCGTGCTGCAGGGCACCTTCGCCCAGTAAAATGCGTTGGAGGTAAGATTCCTCGTACTTATTGTTGCTGCCGTCGCTGGCCCTCGGGTTAGCACCCGCTGAGAATCTGCAGAATCACAAACATAAAACCATTAATAAAGCATGTACATGTAAGGACAGCCTGTAGCAACTATTCCTTCTTTCTGGTCGGTGGAGACCTGTTACCACTGCTGGACCGCTCGTGGCGGTATATTTAGCGCTTTTTGTTATAAAGAAGTAAAACACAAACGCTTTTGCGTATTTTTGCTTTTACTAAACTTTCGACTGTTTTTCACTTAACACTCGTGTGTTACCACAGGACCGCGACTTTTCTTTGATCCTGTTTGTGGATTAACACCGGCTTAAATAGGCGTTGGTGATTGGGGCAAAAACCGTCGTGATCCTCTAGGTGTTGGATCGAACCTGTGGTTCCCGTACGTCAAACGAACCTTAAAACTACCTCTACGTGCAGGGGTAGATCGAACATGCTTTACAGTTTGTCTAAGCTAAGCTAAGTTATAGCAACATTATGAGTGTTGCTAATAAGTAGTTTGGTGATTCTTTGGATGTTGCTAAGGTGTTTTGGTTGCATGTGCACAGGCTGGGGTTACACAGTGTAATCGCCAAATGTGCCCTATGCCGCCTAAAGAAAATCCACGCCGTTCCACCATTGATGGGTCCGCTTCCGATCGATAGGCTAACTCCCCATATCAGGCCGTTCAGCTATACGGGCCTTGATTACTTTGGTCCGATAACAGTAACCGTTCGTCGCGCCAACGAAAAAGGATGGGTGGCGTTATTCACGTGCCTGACCGTCAGGGCCGTACATTTGGAGTAGGCCCATGACCTCAGCAGTGACTCATGTATAGTCGCAATGCGCAACTTTATAAATCTTCGCGGCGTTCCCCTACGTATGAGGTCCGATAATGGGAAGAACTTCGTCGGTGCTGACATGGAAGCAAAGCGCTTCAGTGAAGTATTTGATTGCGATCGCCTGCAGAGTGAGCTGTCGCAAAGGGGCGTGCCTTTCAACCCGGCAGAGGGGGGCGCTTGGGAAAGGTTGGTCCAGTGCGTCAAGAGGGTACTACGAAACACTTTGAAGGAAACGTCACCACGGGAGCACACGCTCAACTGTTTCCTCATCGAGGAGGAAAATATAGTGAATTTTCGGCCGCTGACGCACTTGCCCATCGATGTCAACCAGGAGCAGCCGCTGACTCCTAATGACTTCCTTCTGGGTGAAGCCAACACACCGCAAACTCCGATTGCCAACGAAGTTCTGGAGAAGACGTGCCTTCTGCGAAAACAGTGGCGTCTGGCCCGACAACTAAGGGACCATTATTGGAAATGATGGATAGCGGTATACCTTCCCACATTGACACGCCGGGTTGAGTGGTGCCAGTGGGCAAAACCTCTGCAGATAGATGACCTCGTCTTTATATGCGATCCCAATGTACCTCGCCGAGGCTGGTGCCGAGGTAAGGTGGAACGCTTGTATGCGGGAGCAGATGGTGAGGTCAGACGAGCTGACGTACTCACTTCTGGTGGATTGAAGCGACGCGCCGTCTCCAAATTGGCTGTTCTGGACGTCGAAGGTAGTGAATCGGGCTGATTCACGGGGGTGGGGATGTTGGGAACTCCTGCCTTCAACATAATTTCAATTTCACGTACTTCATTTGTATTCCATTTTCATGTATTCCATTTCGATTTCTTATTTATATTTCAAATACTTTACATACATTTATATGTTACTCTCATTATTTAAAGATACATATGTACACATATATGTTACTGAGTGTCATCTATGTATCCCCTGTATTTAATTTGCCGCTAACTCTTTGCATGCACGTATGTACATATGTACATGTCCGCGCAATAGATACGGTCAATGCAGTATTGTCTATTTCGTTTGGTTTTTCTGTTCGTATACATATGTACATGCATGTTGGCAAAGCATTGGATTTGTCCGTCGCGGAGTTCTGCCTTTGTAAATATGTATGCACAAATTAATGTTAGGTTTTGTGTACATGCATACCGCCAAGAACGATACAATACAAGATTGCGCATTCCCGCAGAATGACATTTGTGGCAATGGGTAAACAAAGAATGTGGCGAAAAACAATGAGTTGACAGTTGTGAATTTGCAGTGAGAAAACGTGTTTTCTTCACGATTCACCAATTTCTTAAGCCAGCTTTGTATATAGCAAATTAAGCACAACGTTAGCAAAAAATATACAACCACTCTTTAAATGTGTTCAAAAGAATAGGTCTTATTAATTAACTATTTAGAATTTTTGTGTTTGTATTGCAGGTGCCAAAAAAGTGATAATAAGAAAGTGAAAAAACCGCATTTGGGGTTTTACCCCTACGGCTGCTGCAATTCAACACATGACACGACATTTTTATAAAGTTTTTATTACAAATAAAACGTTTTTTACTTTAGAACGCACGAATTACATCGATTTTCACTANGTGCCAAAAAAGTGATAATAAGAAAGTGAAAAAACCGCATTTGGGGTTTTACCCCTACGGCTGCTGCAATTCAACACATGACACGACATTTTTATAAAGTTTTTATTACAAATAAAACGTTTTTTACTTTAGAACGCACGAATTACATCGATTTTCGACGTATCGCCATAAACGTCAAAGTCGGCAAAACCAAAGTAGCGGTTTCGGGAATGCGTCACCTTCAGTTCATTACACCATGGCATGCCGCAATGTGTCTTTCGCTCATTTAGCGCGGCCATAATTTGGTTGAACTGCGGTAAGTAACTCCTAAAGTATTGTCAATTTTATTCTTGTAACAAGACTTTACATTTTTAGAAATAAACCAAGTAATACGTCATTGGACTAAATTTGTGTATGCGCGTTTTTCTGACAACGTTGCTTGCGTTAAATTCGCAAGCGGGTTGACGACAGGTCCTATATGCTAATCTAGGCAAAAAGCTACCTACGCACCAAATTTTAAGCAAATCGTACCATAAATATGATTTTTTCGAATAGAGTGGACCCTTGTCCACTTCCCGGAAAAAGGATCCTATATGCTAATCTAGGCAAAAAGCTACCTACGTACCAAATTTTAAACAAATCGGACCATAAATACCCCTGGCCCCCTTTACGGAAATAAAATCTAGGTNCTATATGCTAATCTAGGCAAAAAGCTACCTACGCACCAAATTTTAAGCAAATCGTACCATAAATATGTTTTTTTCGAATAGAGTGGACCCTTGTCCACTTCCCGGAAAAAGGATCCTATATGCTAATCTAGGCAAAAAGCTACCTACGTACCAAATTTTAAACAAATCGGACCATAAATACCCCTGGTCCCCTTTACGGAAAGAAAATCTAGGCAAAAAGCTACCTATATACCAAATTTTAAGCAAATCGGACCATAATAAGATTTTTTCGAATAGATCGGTCCCTGGTCCACCTACCGGAAAAAGTACATTTTTTGTTGGCCTAAAACGCGGTGGCTGCTGAAGGCTACTTTTATACAAAATTTCATGAAAGTCGGACCCACCGTTCGCGAGATTGCCTGTAACAAAAAAAAAGGACTTCTCCTTATATAATTAGTATAGATTTGAACAATTTCACGTAACTTTTCCAGTGTTGTAAATCCTGTTTCTGCCACTCATGCTTTTTAATCTAAAAACATCATAACCCAAGTAAACAGCTGTTTGCGAAACATGGCGTTGCCGGANGTAAATCCTGTTTCTGCCACTCATGCTTTTTAATCTAAAAACATCATAACTCAAGTAAACAGCTGTTTGCGAAACATGGCGTTGCCGGTCTTGCACTGGACGATTTCATGAAATGATGCCGAATTCATGGTTAACTTTCGTGTTTAACTGAATTCATGAAATGACGTTTATGCAGCCAATTTTAGCCCAAATTTATGAAATGAATTCATGAATTAGCATACGCATAAACGTACTATATGTATTGTACAAACATCTATTAATTTTATCCAAAAAGAATAAATTATATTCAGTGCATTTCACAGTCTTATTTAAAGTTTTAAAACGTTAATAAAATCGAGTGCGATAATAAAAACATCTTTTTTTGTAACTTCATATTTTATGTATGTATGTATGTATTGTAAAAACATCTACTAATTATTCGTATTGCACGTATTACCGTTTGCGAAAACACAGAAATCGAAAAAATTCATTTATGATGGCTTTTACAATCATGCACAGTATGTTTCACTTAATTTTTTATAATAAAATTTTATTATTTCAACCCACGAAAATAACATCCGAAACGTTCTCCGTCATCAAATTTGCAACTTAGAAAAACGGAACTACGATCGAAATGTAGAATAGGTGTAATTGTAAATTTCGAAGATTGATCGAAAGGGAACGGAACGCAGAATACCAAAGTTGTCAAACGGAGAAAATTTCGATTCGAGTCGAAATGCAGAATACTTTTTAATTTTTCCACCAGAAACTCTATTTCCTAATATTTTGTTGTTTTTGCTTAAATTTGAGGCAGACAATTTATACCCATCAACAACCTTTGCGATCGTCAAAATTTTCTATGCATTTGTCAAAAATTTCCCTACCCTCATGAGCTAGTGAAATTTTATTCACCTCATACTGGTCAAAGATTTACTCGCCGCGAACTTTGTTACCGATTCACACACGCTCTTAGTACATATCGAGCTCTAACCGCCAAAATGGTAGCTGAATTATTTTTATTTTNATAATGAATCCGTTAACGCAAAAGATAAAGTCAAATGTCATTTCTCGCAGCACTTTAGCTTATCGTTAATCTCAAACTCATCTATTTTCAAGAAAATTTTAATTGTTCTCTTGATAATTGCACTGGCCTATAGTCAAAAGATGTAAAGAACAGCATTAATATTGCTGACGTGCATTTAGATCGCTGGTCCCAAATATTCTAATCTTATTTTAATATTGGCTATAGTTTGCGAATTTTCGCAAATTTAGGAACAATTTCGGTAGCTCTAATAGAATAGCCATTATTTTCCATCATGGTGGAAAAATTTTGTTTATGCAAATGAGTATGGACACTGAACAGGCACAACTTCTAGAAACACTAATGAGTTTACTTATGCTTATGCATATAATTTAAAAGTTGCAAATATAGCAAAATGGCAAAAAAAATTTTGTTCACAATTTTTTTTTATTTTAAAATAATCGGTTTATAATGTATTATATTTTCATCATATTATTATCATAAATCAGTAACAGTAAGTCTCGCCTTCAATTTGATAATTATTACGTACCGATCGAGTAACATTTACCAAAGTTAAATCGAAAAAATTAAGCGGATTTCCAGTTTCTTTCTAAAAAAAATTGTCTTCAATTGTATGAATAACCTTTAAANTCGACCCAGCCTAATGTACGTACAGCTATTTATATGATCCGAATGAATTTTGTCTCGTAAATAAATATCAGATATTAACCCATCCTGTTAAATCATAAAATGGATCCGAAAAATGAAAAAATTTGATGAAATGCGGTTTTTTGTCCTCTAACCGATTAGATTTTCGGATACTTTGACGGTCCGTTTTTCCACTAAAGTGCGCGGCAGAAATATATGCACAGTTAAGAAAAGTATTTTAAAACGGATCCATTTTTGGCGTTTCTTTGACATTTGAACATTGAATTTTTCGTTCAATACGCTTCCCTTCAGCACTTCGCAGATGCTTTTTCATGGTTCGAAAAGAAGTAAGGGAATGCCTGACGGCATTCGAACGCGACACCTTTTGAAAGCTAGCAAATACTAGCCTTATTGGAAAAAGAAGCTTACAACAAAGAACTTAATACACGGATACAGAAATGGGCCAGTAAACAAGATAAGAAGACACAAAAACGAAGAAATCAAATAAGGATATAATGAATAAGCTTGGGCAGTAGCGTGGGCCGAAAATCAGTTTTTTAGAATTTTGATTGGTAATAGCAAAAATATGGTTCATTATGTTCTGAAAAAAATCAAAGTTCAGTTGTTAAAAAAAAGTTTTTCTTAGCTTACTTCGATTCTCTGCAAAAAAGGTCCTTATAACAAATTACGTAAGACTAATTTTTTCCAAAAAAATTGCAAATTTAGTAAAAAAAATAATTACTTTATTTATTAATTTTTATTTTTTGACCACATTAAATTTTGATGGACTTGGGCGAGCCTAAGATATTGACCAAAAATTTTCATCTTTCATATGTTTGCTATTACCATTCTAAATTCTAAAAAAGCGGAATTTTGGCCCACGCTATTGGGCAGTCTTAACTTATACGGGAAAACATTAAATAATTTGGCTAAGGTATTCCAAAAGAATGAAATTAATACAGTATATAGATAGAAGAACAACGTGGGGAGGATACTACAAAATAGCGCAAAATGAAGTAGATTCACTGGACAAGCAAGGTGTATATAAGGTGACTTGCGGATGTCAACATATTGACATAGGACAAACAGGGCGCAAGATAAAAACCAGATATCGCCAACATATAAGGGACTACAAAAAAAAGACAAAAACCATCTACCACACCGGAATCGAACTTCGCCAACCATATGGCAGAAAACAAATGTACGCCAATGGAAATAGGAAATACAGCGACAGTTCTCCATGTGCAGTATAACGGACAACGCATACCAATGACAGCCCGTTCTACGTACCGGAATAACTCAGTTTTTACCCGACCAAGGACTGAAAATGCCAAGTGAAGCCAAGACCTTCTCTACCTGGTCTTTCCATCTCAGTGGGGGCCTCCCACTTCCTCTGCTACCACCAGCGGGTTCCGAGTTGAATACTTTCAGAGCTGGAGCGCCGGTGTCCATTCGAACGACATGGCCAAGACAGCGGAGCCGCTGTATCTTAATTCGCTGCACTATGTCCATGTCGTTGTAAAGCTCATGCAGCTCATCGTACCATCGTCTGCGGTACTCGTCGTCGCCAACGCATAAAGGCCCGTAAATCTTCCGCAAAATCTTTCTCTCGAATACTCCAAGAGCCGCCTCATCGGATGTTGTCATTGTCCATGCTTCTGCGCCATATACCAGCACGGGCCTGATGAGTGACTTATAGAGTGTGGTTTTCGTACGTCGAGAGAGGACTTTACTCCCGAATTGCCTACTCAGTGCAAAGAAGCACTTGTTGGCAAGAGTGATTCTGCGTTGGATTTCCATGCTGACATTATTATCGGTGTTAATGCTGGATCCCAAGTAAACGAAATTCTCCACTTTCTCGAAATTATAACTGTCAACAGTGACGCGGGTGCCAAGGCGCGAATGTGCTGACTGTTTGTTTGATGACAGGAGATACTTCGTCCTGTCCTCGTTTACCACCAGACCCATTCGCTTTGCTTCCTTATCCAATCTGGAAAAGACAGAACAGACTTCGCGGTTCCTGTTACCGATGTTATCGGCGTACGCCAGTAATTGCACGCTCGTGTAGTAAATTGTTGTTGAGCGCTTGAGTTCTGCAGCTCTTATTATCTTCTCCAACAACAGATTAAAGTAGTCACATTAAAGGGGGTCGCAATGTCTGAAACCCCGTTTGGTGGTGTACGGCTCGGAGAGGTTTTTCCCAATTCTGACGGAGCTGGTGGTATTGCTCAACGTCATTTTACACAGCCATATCAGTTTGGCGGGGATGCCAAATTCAGACATAGCGGCGTATAGGCAACTCTTTTTAGTGCTGACAAAAGCGGCTTTAAAGTCGACAAATAGGCGGTGAGTGTCGGTCCTTTTCTCGCGGGTCTTTTCCAAGATTTGGCGTATTGTGAATACCTGGTCTATGGTGGATTTGCCAGGTCTGAAGCCACACTGACAAGGTCCAATCAGTCCGTTGACGATGGGCTTCGGTTTTTCGCACAATACACTCGATAACACTTTATAACCTATGCTTAGAAGACTGATCCCGCGGTAGTTGGCGCGAATGGCGGGGTCGCCTTTCTTGTGGATTGGGCAGAGCACACTTAAAGTCCAGTCGTCGGGCATGCGTTCATCTGACCATATTCTGCATAAGAGTTGATGCATACACCTTATAAACTCACAATAGCACAGCAGGCAGGCTGTAAGCTCCACCAGCTTTGTTGTTTATCAGCCGCATTATTGCTATTCGTACCTCGTCATAGTGAGGTGGAGGAACATCGACTCCGTCATCATCGACTGGGGGCTCGGGTTCTTCTTCTTCACAACTTTCCGTGCTGCTAAAATTCAGTAGGGTGGAGAAATATTCCCTCCATAATTTAAGTACGCTCTGAACATCGGTAACTACGTCGCCATTGTTGTTTTTACAGGAGTACGCCCTGGTCTTGAAACCTCCCGTAAGTCGGCTAACTTTCTGGGTAAAATTTTCGGGCATTGTCCTGTCGGCCAGCATTTCGAGCTCTTCGCATTCACGCATTGCGGCAAATACGTTTCGCTTCCCTCTACAGATCCCTATAGCGGTCCCACATAGCGCGCGTTGCGCCCGATCACAGCGTGGCCCTATAGGCGGCATCTTTTTTCTCTGCGGCTTCCTGACACTCCTCATAGTACCAGTTGTTTTTTTGGGCTCGCTGAAATCCGACTACTTCTTCGGCGGCGGTACTCAATGCGTGGGAGATGTGGTTCCACTGCTCGCATATGTCGGATTGTTGAAGTGCGCTCTCAAGGAGCAGGTGTGAAAGTCGAGTGGCGAATACATTGGCTATCTGCTGTGATTGCAGCTTTTCGACGTTAAGCTTTGCTTGAATTTTTGAGCGCACTTTTTTTTGCTGCATATCGGGTGCGTATCTTGGCTGCAACAAGATAGTAATCCGAGTCGATGTTTGGCCCTCGGAGTGTACGTACGTCCAAAACGGTGGAAGCATGCCTTCCGTATATCACAACATAATCGATTTGATTTCTCGTTTTTCGATCTGGAGACAGCCACGTAGCTTGATGGATCTTATTATGCTTGAATCTAGTACTGCATACTATAATGTTTCGGGCCCCGGCGAAGTCGATCAGCCTCATTCCGTTGTCGGACGTTTCGTCGTGGAGGCTGAATTTTCCGACGGTTAATCCAAAGATTCCTCCCTTGCCCACCCTGGCATTGAAGTCGCCAAGCACGATTTTGATATCGTGGCGGCGGCAGCGCTCGTACGTGCGCTCCAAGCGCTACTAGAAGGGATCCTTGGATATTTCATCTTTCTCTTCCGTTGAGGCATGGACGCAGATGAGCGAGATGTTGAAGAATTTAGCTTTAATGCGGATTATGGCTAGACGCTCATTCACCGGGATGAACGACAGTACTCGGCGACGGAGTCTCCCTCCCACCACAATTCCTTTACATGGCAAGTAGTAGTATACGTCGCAAGGTCCCAGGCATTGCTTGCCTTGCCCCGTCCAATGCATTTCTTGGATGGTGGTGATGTAAGCTGTCGCTCTTACAAGGACATCAACCCGCCGGGCAGAGGCACCTTCCCCATTAAGGGTCCGAACATTCCAGGTGCATGCCCTCAAATCGTAGTCCCTTAATCGTTTGCCGGGGTCGTCATCAAAAGGGGGGTTCTCATCCTAGGCTTTGTGTCTAGTTTACATTGGAGCCTGTTTTTACGTGGCGGGTCCCAAACCCAGCGCATAACCCATTCATGGGACGGGATGGTTTCGTAACCGAATACACGTTTATAAGCAAACAAATACTTAATAGCTGTCAAGTAGCGTGGTCGTGTTCCTGTGCGCGCTGCGTTTATTTAACCTATTTTCGATTCATTTGGAGCCACATTAATCGTTCATAAATTCGTTACTAATAATTTACTTTTAACCACATTCATAAATGATAAAGACAGTGACTTTTAATGCGATTTACTCATTTAAAAGTGTGGAAATAACAGTATAAAAAATTTACATCAACTGTGCAACAGTTGCTGCTATTTGCTGATCTTTGAGTGCTTTTTTACACTCTGCTGTGTTTACTGTTCGTTGACCGCTCTGGATTTCGCATGGCTCTGTTTTGTTGGTGTACTCACCTTGTATATTTGGCATACACAAAGCAAATAACAAATAACAAACTGCTTCTTACTTTTTATTCTTGCTGACCCTTATTCTGCCTATTGGTTTATTATGTTGGATTGTTGTTTTAAGAAGTGTACCAACCAAAAGAAAATAACCAGAGGTGATACATATGCCAGCTGTTGGCTTTGTGATAATATGGCTCACGTCGCCTGCGCCAGTATGGGACATATTGGTGGACGTGTTGTGGATCTAATTACTAATAAAATTGGACTTGCTATGATTGCCGCACCATAGAAAACGATATTCGTGCTTTTATGAGTCAAACTCAGAAGGAGTTCAATAATATTTTTTTTGGATTTCACGATCTTCAAGAAAGATTTAAGACCATGGAAGCTCAATTTAAAAAACTGAAAGTAATCTCCGAATCGCCGAAACGGAAGAAGTGCAATCTAGAAATTCAGCCAAGTTCTTATATGTTATAAAGTATGGTGCAAAGTTCTCCTCTTACGCCTGTGGAATCTATTTCGCTAACTGGTTTGAATACTCCCGCGGCAGATATTGCTAAGAAATCTCCTACTGTAATTCCAACAAACTACATCTACGGACACTTTGTTAGTCTCTAGTGACATTAGGGCTGCCGATACCTCATTATGCTCACCGCTTGTTTCTCAAACTCCAACAACTTCATCTACTCGCTCTTCGGTAGCCCCTAGTGTTACAAGTGTTGCAGCTATTACCAATGAAATAGCATCGATATCTGTGGCTTACGGTCCTAGAATTATTAACAGCCCCTTGACTGACAATGTCTTCGTTTACAACATCTAGAATTCCACCTGTTGCTCCTAAAGAGAGGTGACTTCCGGCGCGCCTCGTAGGACCGTTTTTGTATCTAGGCTTCATGCATCGTTGACTGAAGCTGATATTATTCATTACGTGCGCTCTAAACTTTATCTTACACCTACTAGCAATATCGAAGTTTATAAATTTAACTTTAAATATAAGAGGCATTTCTTCTTTTAAAATATTAGTTGCTGACGCATATGTTGGTAGAGTACTTGATCTTTCTTTTTGGCCTGAACATTCTGTGGTACAAATATTGAACCTCCAGCAGTAAAGAAGTCAAAAAACTCAAACGGCAATACCATAGGAACATTACAGACGTGAATTCTAATTCGTTCGGTCTTATTATTCACTACCAAAATTAAATTCTTTTTTTCTTAATAGCTTTGCATTTACAGCTCAAGTGATCGTTTTTACGGAGACTTGTCTAAAGTATGATAATTTTCATTCCGAGCTATTTTCAAGCAAATATGTACCCTGCAAAAAATGCGACTAACCCGGGATGACCCCGGGAGCAATCGCAAAGGAACATGCGACTAATACAATTTTTGATCTCTTTATATGGAATGAAATGTTCGCTTTTGTTCGATCATGTCCTATGAAGAGACTACTAGTCACATTACAAAAAATAAAAATAAAAATTTGCGCCAGCCGCGATTTGAACCAGGGTGCTCGGGTTTGTTAAGCGAATAATCTCTCTATGTGCCAACGCCGCACATGAAATTTCATTGACTAACCATGGGATTCAGTAATTCAGTCTCATCTCAAGTCACTAAATTTGAGATTAGCAATTAGTGCCTATTTTTGTGACTTGAGATGATTTGATTCAGTAGGAGAGTCACAAAAAGTTCAACAAAAATGTATGGTGAAAACAAACACAGACAGTCAACTGATAGCGGTTATGTATGCCTTTTGCCGCGCCGCCCGAATAGTCGCAATGGCCAAGTGGTCAAAGCATTAGGCTGCCGGTCGAGGGGGTTTGGGTTCGAGTACTCCTCGGGTATAGAAGATTTTTTATATTTTTTTTATTTAGTACTTTTTTATAAGTTTTATTTTTTAATAATCTTAGATTTTAATGTTAAACAAAATAAATATTTTTTTAATACATTTTGGTTTATTTCCTAACGAAATTCTTATTGAACAAATTTCCTCGCTTCATATTCGCGTGTTTTTTTATTTTTAATAAAATGGAAAGCAATTAACTTTCTCCCTGACAAATTAGTGTTTTTTTTTTGAGACTAGAGACGTGAGACAGCGTACTGAATACCAAATAGTCTCAAAATCCAAGTTCACCACCAAAAGTCACTATTAGTGACTAGAGACCGCTTATTTAATGCCAGAGTAAGTGCGTACCCGTTAGGGATGAGTCGGGGACTAATTTATCTCCAATTATACCCGTAAGGAATGAGTCGAGACTAAGTGATCTTCAATAGTACCCGTATGAGACTAGTTGCGACTAATTAATGCCCAATTTTACCCGATTGGGAGTAATCCCAATACTCTCTTTAGAGATCAGTTTCAAAATTTTTTGCAGGGTAGTTTATAGGCATGATTGTAACTCTAGAGGAGGAGGTATGCTTATTGCCGTTGACTCGAGCCATTCATCTGATATTTTGTTTTTGGACATTGTGTCTGATATTGAATTTATAGTAGTAAAACTTTCATTCCGCATCTTTAGTCTATTTATTTCTTGTTCGTATATTCCGCCTCGATCTGATATGAATGTTTATAATCATCATAACTCAGCCATACAAAATTTATATTCTCATTTGCGAGATAAAGATCGCTTAGTAGTTCTTGGTGACTTCAATTTGCCAAAAATTAGCTGGATTAATAATAGTGACTCAAACTCTTTGACTCCCACCACTCAGCATGACTTTTTTTCGATGTCTGCTAGATACATGTCTCGTACAGGTTAACAACGCATTTAATTGCAGAATCAAGATGCTGGATTTGGTATTTGTGGACGATTTGGCGGGGATTGCTCTCACTCAAATTTCTCCTTTATCCCTTCCAGAGGATCCTCTACATCCTACGCTGGTACTTGATATTGCACAGCTACTGGTTACTGATGTATTAGAGCAGAACCTAGACCTCGTTCTCGATGTTTTCATAGAGTAAACTTCATTAAGCTTAATGAAATGATTGCTCACCTCGACTGGTCTGATCATTACGCCTGTAATGACGTTGAGGCAGCAACTTCCATAATTTACAGCTCACTTGATTGCTTCTTTGACAGCTACGGCCCTCTTTGTTATGGTAGTGTTGGAACGTGTAAGCCGCCTTGGTTTTCTAGACAACTTGTGAGGCTTGAAAACATCAAATCTAGGCTTTATAAGCGTTTTAGGAGATCTAGACCAACTGCTGCCTTTTCGAAATATTCAGTCACTCGTTCTAACTTTCATTGTCTAAATCAGCAATGTTATAACGACTTCTTAGCCCGCTGTAAAATCCAAATTTTCAACAATCCGAGAAAATTGTATACCTTTGTTAATTCAAAGCGGAAAACTTCTGGATGTCCTTCTGCATTTTCTTTTGCATGCAAGAATGCTAGTTCACCTAAAAGTTTTCGATCTGGTCCCTATCCGTATAATTTAGCTCAGTCAACTGCATTTTTAACCCTGTTATTGATAATAATATTATTCTTCGTAGTCTTCAAGCTTTGAAATCGATATTTTTTCCGGGTCCTGATGGTGTTCCTAGTTGTGTGCTAAAGTACTGTGCTGAAAATTTATCTGAGCCCATCCTAAAGCTTTCTAAATTATCACTGGAATCAGCGTCATTTCCATCAATTTGGAAGCAATCTTTTATTATACCCATACATAAAAAGGGTAGTAGGTCAAATGTTGCAAACTATAGGGGCATAACTAAGCATAACTAACTCACCTTGTCAGCATGGTTTTGTACGTCGAAGATCAACCACTTGAGTTTACTTCTTTAGTAATTAATGGATTTTTACATAATAAGCAGACTGACGTGATCTACATTGATTTTAGTAAAGCATTTGACTCTGCCAATCATGAGATCCCTATCCATAAACTAGATTTACTGGGTTTTCCTAACCACCTATTAATATGGCTCGCAAGCTATCTTTCAAGCAGGACTCAAAAAGTTTTGTTCAAGCATACGCTTTCAAATCGATTGATATCATCTCTGGGGTGCTCAAGGTAGCCATTTGGGTCCATTACTCTTTACCTTGTTCATAAATGACTTACCACAGCTTATCTCGCACTCCGAAACTCTTATGTAAGTGGATGACGTGAAACTTTGTTTCACGTATTCGCCTTCAGTCGGACCTTGTTTGGGTAGTCTTCAGAACGATTTGGACTCATTTCATAGCTGGTGTTCATCAAATGTATTAGTTTTTAATTGCTCTAAATGTAAGCACATGACATTTCATAGACTAAAGCCAGTTTTGGCAACTTATAAAATAAACGGTTTTACTTTACAGCGCATATCTGTTATTAATAATCTTGGTGTGCTTTTTGATCCTGTTTAAGCCGCCGCTTAAACTTTATTCAGCGGTCGTGCGCGCACACTTTGGGCGCAGCGGTGTGAACTCCGAAAAATGATTAACGAGCGCGCACGGCCGCTTCCCATCATCGTGCCAAATCAGCGACAAGTTAGTTCAGTTACTACAGTCGGACAACGTGCACGTGCCCTTATCAAAATAGTTCTCGGAGTCAACATAGGTTTTGAATTTATTTGCCCACTAAAGCTGTATACTCATAAATNCCCATACATAAAAAGGGTAGTAGGTCAAATGTTGCAAACTATAGGGGCATAACTAAGCATAACTAACTCACCTTGTCAGCATGGTTTTGTACGTCGAAGATCAACCACTTGAGTTTACTTCTTTAGTAATTAATGGATTTTTACATAATAAGCAGACTGACGTGATCTACATTGATTTTAGTAAAGCATTTGACTCTGCCAATCATGAGATCCCTATCCATAAACTAGATTTACTGGGTTTTCCTAACCACCTATTAATATGGCTCCCAAGCTATCTTTCAAGCAGGACTCAAAAAGTTTTGTTCAAGCATACGCTTTCAAATCGATTGATATCATCTCTGGGGTGCTCAAGGTAGCCATTTGGGTCCATTACTCTTTACCTTGTTCATAAATGACTTACCACAGCTTATCTCGCACTCCGAAACTCTTATGTAAGTGGATGACGTGAAACTTTGTTTCACGTATTCGCCTTCAGTCGGACCTTGTTTGGGTAGTCTTCAGAACGATTTGGACTCATTTCATAGCTGGTGTTCATCAAATGTATTAGTTTTTAATTGCTCTAAATGTAAGCACATGACATTTCATAGACTAAAGCCAGTTTTGGCAACTTATAAAATAAACGGTTTTACTTTACAGCGCATATCTGTTATTAATAATCTTGGTGTGCTTTTTGATCCTGTTTAAGCCGCCGCTTAAACTTTATTCAGCGGTCGTGCGCGCACACTTTGGGCGCAGCGGTGTGAACTCCGAAAAATGATTAACGAGCGCGCACGGCCGCTTCCCATCATCGTGCCAAATCAGCGACAAGTTAGTTCAGTTACTACAGTCGGACAACGTGCACGTGCCCTTATCAAAATAGTTCTCGGAGTCAACATAGGTTTTGAATTTATTTGCCCACTAAAGCTGTATACTCATAAATACATATGTACTCTTTTGAAGTTCTAATATAAAGCCAGACAAACTCTTTATGTGTGTGTGACTAAATTACATAAACAGAAAATAAACTAAGGTTAAATTTGTAAATTTGTAAAATTGAAAAGCAAGTATTTCCTTAAAGCGGAAACTGAAGTGTGTATGTGAATACAGGTGAGTGCGAAAGGCGACCAAGCGAAAATTATTCATGGTCCTTCGCAGCCAACCCTGGCCTAGCTCCAAAAAAAATAAAAATAAAAATAAAAAATTTATAAAAAACTCGAAAAAACCGTGTTCGTACGTTCCCCAAAAATCAATACATAAAAAACTGCAAAAAAGTGGAAAAGCAGATAAACTAAAGTGCAAGCGAGTGGTTAAGTGCACATATATAAATAATAATAATAATAGATTGGCGCACACATATGTTAGTGTTTGGCCGAGCTTCTCCTCCGATTTGTGGCGTGCGCCTTGATGTTGTCACACGAAGGGGAGGGACCTACAGCGATTGTATTTTTTGTGAGAAGCTGTTTTTCATGGCAAAAATAGTCGGAGGTTTGCCATTGCCTGCCGAGGGACGACCGCTGTTAAGAAAAAACTTTTTTTCTATATTTTTTCGATGTTGCTTTGACCAGGGTTTGAACCCTGGTGCTGCGGAGTGGAAGCGCGCACTGCTCACCACTATACCACAGCGGTCGACACACCACACCACACATTTAAATACATACATATATTTTGCTACACAAGTGAACATTATAACAAGCAAGTGAACGCAAAGCGTGCACTTAAACGTTATCAAGCAACTAACAAAAACAAAGAAGTTCAAATAATTGGAAAAAAGTGATTTTTGCTGTGCTAAGTTTCAACAAAAAAAA
>NW_016166252.1:340-5651 GCF_001687245.7 Rhagoletis zephyria | reverse complement strand
AGCGCAGCGCAATCACGCCATTTTCCGAGCGAAAAAAGCGCTTTGCAAGACANATTAAGCTATAATGAAAGGCACCCAATAATTCTCCCTACCGAATCGAGGTTCTGCCAGCTATATTTGGAGTTTTTACACTCGCTGCTTCTTCACGCAGAAACACGATTAATGCTCCAAATGGTAAGGCAAGAGTACTACGTACCAAAGCTGAAACCTCTAATTAAAAAATGCATCTTTCAATGCAAAGTGTGCACGCTGTACAAGCAACAAACACGCACCCAAATAATGGCCGCTCTACCCCCTGAGCGCTGCAGTTTCTCACTCCCATTTTCCACAACGGGAGTAGATTTTGCTGGGCCATTCTAAATTAAAGCATCGGTGCTAAGACCTACAACCCTCATCAAGGGATACGTTGCAGTTTTTGTCTGTTTTTCTACAAAGGCAGTGCATCTCGAGCTATGCTCGGATTTTACAACCGAGGCTTTTCGAGCAGCATTCGCCCGCTTTGTTGGCAGACGAGGCTTCCACTCAAAAATGATGAGCTACAATGGAAAAACGTTCATTGGCGCCCAGCGCGCAACAGAACGCGACTTCGTTAAATTCCTTAACGAATGTTCCGCAGACATTGTNCCCGCTTCGTTGGCAGACGAGGTTTTCCCTCAAAAATGATGAGCGACAATGGAAAAACGTTCATTGGCGCCCAGCGCGCAACAGAACGCGACTTCGTTAAATTCCTTAACGAATGTTCCGCAGACATTGTCAAAAAATATGCCCCTCAAGGCATCAACTGGCAATATATACCACCCAGTGCCCCCCACATGGGCGGCTTGTGGGAATCTGCATTGAAAAGCTTTAAAATCCATCTAAAGAAAACCGCCGCAACCCACAAGTTTACCTTTGAAGAATTCTGAAAGCGCTGCAGGATACGCTCAGCAACGCATTCCTGCAGGGCGGGGACGATGTTTAAGCCGCCGCTTAAACTTAATTTAGCGGCCATGCGCGCATCCTTTGGCC
Source organism: Rhagoletis zephyria (assembly GCF_001687245.7). NCBI lineage: Eukaryota > Metazoa > Arthropoda > Insecta > Diptera > Tephritidae > Rhagoletis > Rhagoletis zephyria. The sequence continues at coordinate 4,643 of NW_016166252.1, read as the reverse complement.
GCAGCGGTGTGAACTCCGAAAAATGATTAACGAGCGCGCACGGCCGCTTCCCATCATCGTGCCAAATCAGCGACAAGTTAGTTCAGTTACTACAGTCGGACAACGCGCACGCGCCCTTATCAAAATAGTTCTCGGAGTCAATATAGGTTTTGAATTTATTTGTCCAATAAAGCTGTATACTCATAAATACATATGTACTCTTTTGAAGCTCTAATATAAAGCCAGACAAACTCTTTATATGTGTGTGACTAAATTACGTAAACAGAAAATAAACTAAGGTTAAATTTGTAAATTTTTAAAATTGAAAAGCAAGTATTTCCTTAAAGCGGAAACTGAAGTGTGTATGTGAATACACGTGAGTGCGAAAGGCGACCACNCTAAGGTTAAATTTGTAAATTTTTAAAATTGAAAAGCAAGTATTTCCTTACAGCGGAAACTGAAGTGTGTATGTGAATACACGTGAGTGCGAAAGGCGACCAAGCGAAAAATATTCGGATATAAAATCAATTATATATCATCGATCGTAAACAAAGCCATGGGTGTACTTGGATTTGTTAAAAGGTGGGCTAAAGAGTTTGAGGATCCGTACGTCTCGAAGATTCTTTACACATCGTTGGTCCGTCCAGTACAAGAGTATTGTTCGTCCTTTTGGTATCTGGTGTCCTCGATACCAAAATTATATTAAGCGAATTGAGTCAGTACAAAAGCAATTTTTAATTTTTGCATTACGTTGGCTCAAATGGAGGAGAATAGTCTCCTTTTTATTAGTTTTCCAACTCTAGAAAATCGTAGAATATTACTCGGGGTAATATTTCTCCATAAGTTGATAATCGGCGAGATTGACTCGTCTTACCTTGTTAGCCAACTTAATTTTGCTGTTCCTGTTAGAACGTCTAGACACTTAGTACCTTTTCATGTATCCCTTTGCCGTCTAAACTTTCCCAAAAACAACCCGCTGCGTAATTGGTGTTCACATTATAATGATTTGTATGGCTGTATCAGTATTGAATGATCGTTTAGTGGTTTACATAACGCAAAATTGCGCGTCTAGCCTGATATCTTAGAAGTTTCAGTGGATTAAATGTAAATTATATTATATTATTGTTACCGCTTATTAAAATCTTTATTTATTATTTATAATTATTGTATCCTATTATATACGTAACTTAAGTAGTCGACCATTTTATGTCTATGTCGACTTAAAATAATTAAAATAAAATAAAAGTAAAGCGAGCCGCTTGCTCCAAGACAGACATCCTCTTGCAGCCGCACCTACTGGTGAATAGACGCTGCAGACTTCAGTGAGCCCTTAAACCGAATAAGTTGGAGTGGCCCCACCAAAGCTCCCTCTCTTTCTGCCGTGACCCAAGGCTCCACTCGGATTGGTTACCGCACCTTGCACCCCGTTTAGGTCGGTGAAATATTTTAAACGTTGTCAATGTTATTGTGGCTTATTAACATTTTATTTTTAATATTTTTATTAAGCTTTGTACCACGATTGTTTATTAGGAAAAATTTAATAAGCAACAAAGTCTAAGCGGTAGAAGTTATAGCAGCTATATCGGAGATCACCACATCTCCTCATCAGACTTCTTTTTTCTAGACTTCAGCAGGGATCGAACCTGCGTAATCGATGTTTAAAGTCAGAAGCATTAACCACTGATCTAAGTACATCCCGTAAACTCTTGTTGCTAATTCATTTTCCTTATTCAACCAACTACTATCAAGTGCAGCTGATTTGCCGCTATTTAAACTCGACAGCGTGGTTGTTGTTGTCAATTCTATACATCCATTTGCTTATTTGCTTTTTTGTATAGTTTCAGGCAGGCTCTTCCTAAACTATGTATTTGTCAATGTTATTGTGGCTTGTTAACATTTTATTTTTAATATTTTTATTGAGCTTTGTACCACGATTGTTTATGACTTCTTTTTTCTAGACTTCAGTAGGGATCGAACCTGCGTAATCGATGCTATATCGGAGACCACCACATCTCCTCATCAGACTTCTTTTTTCTAGACTTCAGTAGGGATCGAACCTGCGTAATCGATGCTATATCGGAGACCACCACATCTCCTCATCAGACTTCTTTTTTCTAGACTTCAGTAGGGATCGAACCTGCGTAATCGATGCTATATCGGAGACCACCACATCTCCTCATCAGACTTCTTTTTTCTAGACTTCAGCAGGGATCGAACCTGCGTAATCGATGTTTAAAGTCAGAAGCATTAACCACTGATCTATGTACATCCCGTAAACTCTTGTTGCTAATTCATTTTCCTTATTCAACCAACTACTATCAAGTGCAGCTGATTTGCCGCTATTTAAACTCGACAGCGTGGTTGTTGTTGTCAATTCTATACATCCATTTGCTTAATTGCTTTTTTGTATAGTTTCAGGCAGGCTCTTCCTAAACTATGTATTTGTCAATGTTATTGTGGCTTATCAACATTTTATTTTTAATATTTTTATTGAGCTTTGTACCACGATTGTTTATTGGGAAAAATTGAAAAAGCAACAAGGTCTAAGCGGTAGAAGTTATAGCAGCTATTTCGGAGATCACCACATCTCAGGCAGGCTCCTCCTAAACTATTAGGGCTGCCAGATATCTCTGTTACCAAACCGGGACACTTTAGGGAGGACCTCTCGCTCCCTTCTCTTTCATTTTGACGTGCGAAAGGAAGTAGTGAAATTTTATTTTGACAGACAAAAACAAAAACATAAAAACATGAGATCATGAGATCATTACAACGTACGCCAACAAAACAAAACAACTTATCACAACTAAAACACAGAGAATTTTTCACAATGCATGAACCTTTTTTTATTCTTTATAAAAATACAGTTTATACTAAATATATGAAAAAAAACATAAAAATAAAATTGTTAAACTTTGTGCTAAACTCGTGAAAATTCAATAAATTTGCATACAAATTTGCAACATTCTAATCAGACTTTTTATAAAAAATTTTAAAATGAAGTTTTGCAGCCCATTAAATTTTAGTTGATTTTTGGTATTGTTTTTACTGAGAGTTTCTTCCATACAAACTATGTTCGATAATTCTTTTCATATGGAAGGCACTGTCAGCAAAAAAAATAAATGCTAAAAATCAACGAAACTTGCTGGCAACTTCAGACTAGGGACACGATATCCAACCGAAACTATCGATATGGTACTCATTTAAAGTATCGCTGTAAAAATATCGGGTACCCATTAATATCGGAATAAAAGGACTCGATATCCCAAATATCGATACCAAAATAAAAATAAAAAATCTGAGTATTGGTGTCGCATGTAGGCCTCTGTGGTGTTGTGATTAAAAACCTCCGAGCGTATTTCTGCCATGAAAAACAGCTTCTCATAAAAAATACAATCGCCGTTCAAAATCGGCGTAAAACATTAGGGTCGCCCTTTGTGGCACAACATCAAGGCGCACGCAACAAATCGGAGGAGAAGCTCGCCCAAATACTAACATATTGTGTAAGCGCCGATCTATTATTTTTATTACATGACGTAGAGATTGAGGTGTTGACTTAAAACACCGAGACAGCGTGTTCAGCGTCTGTTCTTTAACCCCAATTTATATCGGGAAGAATTGATAATCGCATTGGCGCATATTCATAGTCATATTTAGTACTCAACTAAGTCGAAACTATTCTAAGTCACAACTAAAGCTATTCATAGTCGCCTTAGTTTCGACTTTTCTGGCTAAGTACCAACTTAAAATTTAGTTTCGGCTGCAGCTACAACTGAGTCGTAACTAGGAAGAAGTATTTTATCAAATTAAGGGAAAACAGACGAAATATGTAAAAATTAAGTTGGTAGAGGGTGATTTTGATAATATTGAATAATCTCCAATTAAAATTTACAAAGATCGATCCATTTTAATCGGAAGATGAAATTAAATGCGTATTACAATTCGAATAAAGCTACATCACAATTTTATAATTGGAATAATTAAGATAAATTTTCAAATAATACGTCAGTTTCACGCTAATTATTTTAAAGTAAATTTGTGCATAACATTTAGATATCTACTACAGTATATTTTGCTTAGCTGCACATCCTTCTTTGCCCGAAAAACGTGTACACGTAAGCGAAAAAGGCACTTAAGCAAATTTTCTTTACTACTTCAATGAGGAAGGTATCCGAATCCCTATGAAACCAAATATTGGCGGAGCACTTACCATGTAGAAATTACTGCAAGCGAAATTTTTACCGAATGTTATCTAATTATCTATATAACTACATAAATTGATAGCCATTTTCGTTGTTCTGCGAGATGAGCAAAATAAATAAAAGGT
>NW_016166252.1:0-203 GCF_001687245.7 Rhagoletis zephyria | reverse complement strand
CTTTGTAATTTGAGTTTATGACATTCGATACGATACTAGGGTTCTGGTACTCGATTCCAAAAAATATCGTTTTAAAACTATCGAGCAAAAAATGTCGGTATCGAATGCCAAAAGTATCGATATGGTATCGTATCGGTTCGAAATTCGTGTCCCTACTTCAGACTTGCACTTTATTAATTGGCTCAAAAGGTACATTTTCAAAA
>NW_016166251.1:0-24870 GCF_001687245.7 Rhagoletis zephyria | reverse complement strand
ATTTGGTGTGATTTTTATTTCAACTTTAATTTATGCTTTAAATTATTTACAAGTACTAACATTGAAATTTTGTATTTTGGAAATTTTTATGTATGAAATTTTGTATTGTTTTCTTATTTTAAAGAGAAAATTTTCAAAAATACAGCTTTGAAATTGATGTCCCGGTTTGAAGAATGCAAAAGTTGGCAACCGTGCCCACAGCCAAATTGACCAAAAATCATTGTTGACAAAATTCTTTTACAACCTTTGCGTTTACAGCCAACTGAGTCCAACAAACTTGGCCAAAAGCGTTGTGTACACATGCTTTTCAATACAACAAAAAAAATACATATATACTCAACCAAAGCCAAGCATACCCTGTAGGGAAACCCCGAACTGGTGGACCAAATTTGTTGTTCCGTACTAGATCTTTATCGCCAAAAACGAACCAGTCCGATAGTATTTAACTAAATCGCCACCAGTTCAAAAACAGAATTAGAAATCTTTTTTTTTTTTTTGGATTGGAAAAACTCAATAATTCCTGAAGATGCCTTCAGATTGAAGGCGAAATATCGACAGCAATAAATGTAATAAATAAAACTACCAAAATCTATGTTTTATTTAATAACCGGCTCAAAATTAACGAATACAGAATTAGAAATCTATATCTAAAATGACGAATTTAGAACTGGTTCGAAACCATAGAAAAAGGGATGCAGAACGAACTAGATTTCATAGGGCAAATTTTAGACTAGTTCGGAACTACCGAAAAAGGGATGCAGCGGGGGGCTTATTTACTTTAAATAGACTTTTGCTTTACGGGTTTTTCGTTCAAATACGCTTTCAGTCTGCACTTCGCAGATGCTTTTTCATAGCTTAGTAATACAAAACTAAAATTTGTGTCAACATGTTAACATTTTGGGGCCTTCTGGAATCTAACCAATAACAGCCAGCATCCCTGCCAATTCAGCTACAGCCAAATGTATGTAAACGTACAGTTCTTGCAATCATTCAAATAAATTTGATTTCAGATTGAAAACACATTTATTTGCAAATAATTAAAAATCGCTACCATGGTAAAACCAAATGGACTGTTAAAAAACATCTTATTACTTTTTGCGCGTCTGTCGAATTTAGGACTAGTTCGGAACTATAGAAAAGGTAATGCAGTGCATGCAAAACAGATTTATCGCGAACTAGTAGTGGGCCTAAATGTACTAGAAGCGCACCAGTTCAGAACTAGAGATTTTCCCCACAGGGCAGCAACAAAAACAATGGAAGCAGTAAGCAAATTTTTCTGGCTTGCCGCGTCAAATTCAACGAAGGCGCGACAACGTCGTAAAGCTTGCGGTTACCGGCTGAGCTGCTGAACTGTTGCTGTCTGTCGTGTTGCGTTGCGTCGCTAATTTAAGGTGGTTATAATTCAGTTTGTTTGAATATTTGCAAGCTAAAATTTATTTATGTACATAAATGATTATGTATGAACTTGTATACATATATGGAAGCATGCATATACCTACTATATAAGTAATGGTCGTCGACATTTTGATGTCGCCATCATCATTGTCTCTTTAACAGGGCAAAATGCAAAAATACATACATACAAACATATGTACGTACATAGTATGTATGTACTTACATACTTGAATGTCCCAAGTATACTTTGTACTCGGCAAAATAAAGCGAAAGATCCCAAAAATTGCTGTATAAACGTTAAACTGTTACATATATTTTTGGAGTATACATATTTGCAATGATTTTTAGCAACAACGCAGACACAATATAATTTATTACAAATCTGCAGAGACGAAAAAAAAAACAACAAACGCTAAGACCATAGCCAACAAAAGAGACTGAAGCTGACAAGAAAATAATATAAAACTGGATGGATGAAAAAATTTTGAAAAATATTGTTTGACGATTATTAAGTTTGGGTTTTTGCACTCAGATGGACTGGCTAAAACAATTATTAAGTACATAAACTAAATACCCTAATAATATTGACTCATATGAAAAGTCTCTGAACATCCATACATCTTTGAAATAGAGTGAAATATCTGGTCGGTTGGTCGGTTAGTCACTGCAAAAATCGATAAAATAGTACAAATGGTTGAGCCAGATCAGCATAGAAGCTGACAGGAAGAGCAGACCATTCAAAGAAGCTCGATTTTTGGGTGCCACATGAATTACGCAAAGAAATTTGATTGACCGAGTTGCGATCAGTGAAGCAGTTGCATTGACGGCAACAAGCTTATGTTGAGCGTAGGGATATCGAAAATTTCGACGATATGCTTCAATGCATCGAAAATTTTCCACTCAATGTATCGATGCATCGATTTTTTTGAAAACTGACATCGCTGGTACATTGAACCGGCATTTCAGTTTTTCAATTGCGCAAAAAAGAGAAGCGAGTTTGACCAAAAAATGGAAATGGCCCTAAAATGGGTTCCGTTAGAAATATAATTTTTAAATTTTGTACAATTTTGCTTATAACATATATATTTTGCTGCGGAATAATATTTGAAAAATCCTATGTAAATCGATGCATCGATGTACGCCCTTCGATGTATTGAAAAATATCGATTCACTTTTCGGTGCATCGAATCAAAGAAATACATCGATGTGTTTTTGCCACTGACATCCTTAGCTACAACGTGGCGAAACTACTCGACCGTCCGAACGAAGCAAACAAGAAAGAGCGATCAAAATTGGCCAATAGAAAAGGAGTTGTTTCCATCGAAAGAATACCAGGTTCCACACATCTTTAATGACTGGCAAAAAATTTACGGAACGTCGTCCGGAAGTTTTAATGCATCTACCGTCCAGCCAGTTTGACTTCCATTTGTTCCGGTCGCTGCAATACTCTGTTGATGTTAAAAAATTGGGCGATCGAAGAGCCGCTGAAAATCACTTGGCTAAGTTTTTCGCCGATTAAGCACAGAAGTGTTAAAGCGATGGAATTATGACTAAAATTGATTTTTAATAAAGAAAAAAAAAATCGAATATTAGCGTAGAATTCATCTTAAAGTGCACTTCTTAACTTTACATTTTTTTCAAACATTTTTATTGAGCTTGAGGCCGTTTTTAATGGAAAACTTATTGTGGAAAAGCAACAAATATTTGAAAAAAATGGTAGAAGTGATAGCTATTACGGAAATCACCACATTTCCTCATCAGACTTCTTTCAGTAGGATTCGAACCGACGATCCTACTGACTCAGCCAGTTGCCTATGCACTGTGCTAAGCTCGCCTTGTGAATTCTTGTTGCTTTCTTCCTCTATTTCATTTGTTAAGCCAACTACAATCAAGCGCAGCTATTCCGCTGCAGTTCACACTTGATCATGTGGTTGTTGGTTTTTGTTAATAATTCTATTTTTAGAATGTTTAGCTTTTAATTTTTATTTTTATTTTTCCATCCGATTTTTTCTGGCTGATATGTAAACATTTAAAGTATGCGATTGAATGGCATTCTCTGCAAAACTCATCTAATGAATTATCCTTTAATTAAGAATTTTCTTATTGATTAGGATGAGATTTCGCGTCTGTTGCATTCAGTGTCCCTAAATAGCTGAGCCGACAGGCCGTCAGTTCCAGCTGCTTTGTGATTTTTCAGCCATTATATTGCTGCTCCTACCTCGTCATAATCGAGTTCTTTCAAATAAATACTAAGTAAAACTTTTTCCCCATTTCCAAATTTCGTTTTACATCTTCTCGAATTTTCTCGCTTCGATTGCCGTTTTGTGATTTAATAGACGTTTGAACGATCGAGTACGTTTTGCCATTTGGTCATTGATGTTATCATGCCAAATTACGTGATGAGCAGTAGGTTCACATCTCTTATAAATCGAAGTATAATTTTGTTACGTGGCGACTTGGTCATTCACTGCTGCTACGATTCGATCCCAGCCAGGTATCCTAAATAATTTTGCGTATGGTTCTTCCTTACATAAAAACCTAACCAATATTGTTATCGATGTGGTCACCTATACATATATGTACCTATATATGTATGTATGTAGGCATTTATATTTCACTGTACATATGTACTTATCGCTGTATATCGATATCGTTATCGATATATTTACATGTTGTCGTAGCCATCTTTAATTGTTTCATCTAAAACACTGGTGAAATACCCATACCATGCACCAATAGCCCAAGGCCACACTCACTTTTCCACAAAGATTCATTCATGGCACTGTCCATTACGCCGTCTCGGCGCGTCGTCATTTGCGCTGTCATTGCGACTGCCGTTGTCGGTACACGCCATTGTACGTTTCATTACATTTGGTTGTTGCAGCGTCCAATAAACTGACACCCACATTTTTACGTTTTCCACTTAATTTTGAATTTCGTAGCAAGTTTTTTTGCTTAATTTTCTTTTTCTTTATTTTGGTTGTTTTTTGTACTTTGTTTTTATTTTTTTTTTTTGCAAAACACAATGATTACTTTATTATTGCTTATGATGTTGTTGTTCCGTTGTTACTTTGTCAATAAACGGGCGGGTAGTAAACTTGCAGACAATATTTGTTTTCCGTTATTGCTGCAGCGCTCTGTTCATCAATTCCCATTTCTTCCCACGTCTCTGTCTGTGCATTGTCTGCTTTGGATTGCAACATTGTTGTTGTTACTGCCATGCTGCAGAGGAAGGTGATCTAGCAACATATTTTATTGCATATCTTGTGTTGTTGTTGTTGTTCCAACTTACTAAACATTGAGATAATATTGAAAAATTTTTTTGTTAAACAAAGTATTTAGAGGCGCCATACATTTTGTTAAACGCGTTTTACTGAAATATTTTTTTTTTTATTATATTGGCTGTAGCCAGTCTAGCCAACCGAATGCTTGCTTATGACTTAAAATTGGAAATTTAATGAATGAATGTTTTTATTTCAATGAAAGTTCGTTGGTTAAACCGAAAGAAAAAGACAAGGCAAGAGTATGAGCCTAGCACTCGCTAAGCTTTGATTTGAAACACACTGACTCGAGAAATGGCGTACAACCACCTGTGATAATGGTAATGGTAATGGTAAGGGTTACTGGAATGATTACTTTTACCATTGCCACAATTACAACAATACTTTTACCATTACCATTACATCCCCTATTACCATTTCCATTACCATTCAAAATAACATTGCCATTTCTGTTGTAATTATAATAATCATTGCTATTACCATTATTATCACCATTACTTTTCCCAATACCATTACCATTACCACTACCTCTTCTATTACAATTGCCATTACCATTATGATTATTATTAGATACCATTACTTATACAACTACCATTACCATTGCCATTACCGTTACCACTACCTCTTCTATTACAATAACCAATATCACTATGACTATCGTTACCATTACCATTATTAAATAACTTTTCCATAATTACCATTGAAAATACAATTACTATCATTACCATTACCATTACAATTATCATTACCATTATCACCAATATTGTCATTATTATTAACATTACTCGTATCAAAATACATTACCATTACCTATTACATACGGTGGTAGGCAAATAAATAGGGACGCAAAATTTTTAAAATTTTGGCTATTTTCCTTTTGTTTATTTAATACTTATAAGCAGAGCTAACTATGTAATAAAAACCATGTAAATCAAAATATCTAACCTTGTACAAGATTTATAAAAAATCGACAAACTTCAAAAAGTTTTCATCAAAAATTCAATATTTTTGTTCAGAAATAAAAAAAATCTAGTTATTCTTTTTTGTAGTGCGGACATTAAAGTTTAGTGTAACAAAGTACAAGTTTAAAATAGTTAGGACTAATGATTGATTTTTCATAATTTTTTTTTATGGCGGTGTTGTACATTTTCCACCAATGGTACTCCCTAGCTATTTCAAACTTGCACTTTTTTATTTACTAGCTACAAAAATGTTCAATCAAGCATTTTCCGAATTCAAATTAAAAAGCTTGAAAATTTTACGGAAGTTGGTCGAATTTTCCTAATCTTTGTATGAAGTTGAAATTTCGGATTTGCATGGTTTTTGTTAGATAGAGAGCTATGATTTCTTCAAAAAAATATCAAACACAATAAACAAACAAAAAAAAAAAAATGCCACAACTTGATAAAATTTCGCAACCCTATTTATTTTTGCGCCACTGTACATATGTACATCATCCATTCTCCCTAAAACTTTTTCTTCTACAGTTGCTCTTACAAAAGTAATATATGTATCTCTTGTGAAAATGTAATTATTATTGGCACTCATCTCCCCAGAACTTTTGTTGCTTTTCGCAGTGATTTTCGAATGCCAATACAAATTTACACAAATCGATTTTACTTCAAAAATCGCTCCTTTGCCTGTGGTGTATTCATACACACATACATACATACATACTATGTACACACATATGGCAACTTAGCCAAACATATTTTCGCGACGTGCTTGTCATACCCAATCATCAACGTGTCACATTAATGCCACCTACTACACTAAAACAACTAAAACCGAACAAAAAAAAAAACAAAAAACAAAACTGAATCCCCTACCAATACTATCAATATAACTTGGTTTATGAGCAGCGTTATCAAACTGAATGCAAGCACATAAAATTCGTTTCAAGTCCTTTTTACGTATACGCATATGTATGTACATATGTATAAGGATATGGATATATAGCAGCGCCACTTGAATGCTCATAAATACCAAGCAGTTAAAACATATGCACATACATACATAAATATGCATGCATGTATGTTATCCTACATATATGTATAGGTGTACTTATATACAATATTCTCAGCCCGTCCTTATTTTATGCTCCAACTTCTTATTACCCTCCAATACACTTAAGTTAATCAAATAACCAGAGCACGTTCTGCCATCTTAGATTTATCTAGAAAACTTTTATACTCATATCTATGTATGTACATACATACTTACTTACGCACATCTGCGCAAGTTTCAGCACCTCGCCTTTTGTTTAATATCCTCCCTCGTATAGCCAGCCACCATTTTCCTTTTTAAGATCTCCATAAAACAAGTTCGAAAGCTTGCAAGTGAAATGTGCGCAGAAATATGTAATTCGAAAATATATCCGGAAACCTTTTCAGGCTATTTTCTTGCTCCTTTTATGTCAAATATACATGCATACATATGTACGTATGTAAAGGAAGTCTTAACACGCGTGAGGTTATATTTAATTTGAAATCATAAGGCAATGTAGTTTTTGTGTTCGATAAATAAAAATTTCAATGATCAGCTTAGTTACATAAGCACCACTGTCCTATGAGACCAAAATTCGTGATATATATTTTTTACTGATCATTTATCACTTATTCATCTTACTAAGATGGACCTAAGATTCATAACGTTCTTACAGTACCCTTCCCTGCACTGTTCAATGTCACTACGAGGAGAGAGCATTTTCGCACCGGTTTGAGAGCAATGTTTCATTGCCTTCTCCCACCCAAAAATATAAAAAAATATAAAAATGCACTTAGGCCCGTCAGATGATCAAAGTTGCAATGGTGAAAAGAGCGTCTTCTAGTCCCAGGGCAGTGACAGAGGTGCCTTCTGTTCTTCAGCATGCCTTCCCAATAAGCAGTGACCGGTTATAATTCCAATCAGTAGCCTAAGTGTAAGAGGACGTTCTTGACAAATGAGTGAGTCGGACCTTCTTTTGCTGAAGCTAGGTCAGATTGTTCAAGTCGTCTTACAAGTGGGCGTTGGTTCTGTCGACTATCTTTTATTCAACTTTTCGAAGAAAGGTGATGCAAGCCATGATTTGCAGATCTACCGGCATATAGTGCGCTTTCAAATTTTCGATTTGAATTTAAGCCAAATTGGGCGACTTGTTTATTTCTTCAAATTTGTTTTTGCTATTTAGAGAGTGGCGTTATATGGAAATTTTTTATTGGGCTGAACTCATCTTTATACAGTCAGTGTCAAAAATATGAATACCCTGACGTTTTGACGACTTTCTTCATTTGTTTTTTCCATAAAATTTTTTTTTTTTTGTTATAAAAATATAACCCATTCTACAGCAAAAATCAGCACAACCGATTTTTTCAACATCATATAGAACCCGGGGTAAATTCAAGAAATACCAAAAAATTGTCTTCAAAATTTTAAAGTTTTCAATTAGATTTCTTAGAAAAGTACGCAATTTTGTAGCCCATTAAGATTTAGTATAATAAGGTGTTTGAAGTCTGTACAAATTACCATTGATTTTTGAGAATTTTTTTTTTGTCAAGGGTGTTTCCCTTTTTCTTCCATATAACGTATGAACAAAATCTACTTTTATATGAAAGAATATGCGAAACACCCTCTACAAACAAAGATTCTCAAAAAACAACGGTAATTTTTATAGACTTGAAACTTGCATCTTTTTATATCAAAATTTAACGGGCTACAAAACTGTAATCTAAGAAATGGAATTGAAAGGTTGAAAATTTTGATGATAATTTTTTGGTAATTGTCGAATTTTCCCTAGCATATTTCAGATTCTCGTTGGAAAGACTAGCACATTTCATTATTTTCGTGGAAGAGTAGCACATTTCCGATTGTCAGAAAATTTATTTGTATTTTTCAACTAAATACATAATACTTACGATTTTCAAGTATTTTCCAACTTCCAGTTCTACGCAAATTAGTGCTTACCAGGTTTGTAATTAACTATTATATTTCGGGTTTTTCGGGGCTACTGTGGGATTTTCGGGAATATTTCGGGATTTTCGAAACTACTTCCAGATTTTCGGGGTTCTTTGGGCTGGAGATCTACGGAACTACTTCGAGACTTTTGGGACTATTTCGGGATTTTTGATACTACTTAGGGATTTTTTAAAATTCTCGAGACTATATCCGGACTTTTGGGACTATTTCCGGATGAACAACAATATCGATAAATATATCGATAAATGTATCGATAAATATGTCGATAACAATATCGATAGATATTGTCTCCAGTTGTCTTACGAAAGACTTTTAACTAACATGATCAGAATAGGTCCATACTTTCAGCTAATAGTAAGTTAAATACCGAATTGTGTTTAAAAGTAATTTCGGAATAAACTCTTAATTTTCAAGCAATGCTCTTATGCTGCTGAATGTTTAAGCTGCCTTGCTGCATAACTGAATTCTCTGGCCTAACATCTGCAAAAAAAATTTACTAAAAATATTATGTGCAGCTGTATGTACTAGAGACCCCACAGCTTCGTTAGTTTATAAATATACATACTTATGTATGTATAAAAAAATAACAAGTCTCCAAAAATCCCTAATGACAAACAAAAGAGGTCACTGGAAGTAGAAATTGGATGAAAAGTATAGACCTGCATTTAAGTGGTGCAACAAACAAAATTAGGGCAGTAATGGTGAGAGTCGCAGAAATTACAAGCAATAAAACAAAACAGCGCAGGTATACAAAAACAAAACAGCAACAAGTTAGAAGTCGACTAGTTCAGCTCATACAACAAGAAATTTTGTTAACAATAGGGAGTGACTTTTTTCAACAACAACAACAACAAGTACAACAATTGTAATGAATGAAAGCTCAGCAAATAAACAGGAATGTGAAATAGCATCTAAAAGCAAACAAAAACAATGAAAGACTACAAAACGAAAAAAAAAAATATTTTACCAGAGAATTTTGCACTATTTTGGCACAAAAAAAAAAGAAACCCCAAACGAATTGCACAGTACAGCAGCGAAGTACAAATAAAGTGAAAAAAGATTATTTCGAATAGTTCTTAAAAGCATTACAGCAAGGTAGTAGACAAAAGGAGGAAGAAAGTGATTGGTGGAAGCTCAGCGGCAATAGTGGAAAGCATAATAGTTTTTTTTTGCGATAAAAATCGACGAATACTTAGTTGAAAAACGGAATAAGAGTGTTACGAATAACCGATATTCGCACAGTTGTACATAGCGCTCGTTTGCTGCAAGAATGTCATAATTAAAAAAACCAGAAACCGAATAAGGTTTGCAGAAAAAGCTTAGCCTTAATATAGCAAGACCAATCTCATTTTCTTTCGAAATTCCGCTTTGTAAAAAAGTCGGGAAGATTACTCACCAAGGAACAGAATGAATTTAAAAACAACTAATACATCATTAAATTAGTTTCAGTATTTTTAAATACTACTCTCTAAAGAGACCAAAATTGTATTCAAAAATATTCAAACAATTTGGATAGAACTCACGGTCCTAAGTAATATTTATAAAAACGAAATAATTAACTTTTCGATAAAACCAATTTTAAAGTTTATGGTTGTTTTAAGCTTTTCCTTGAATTTCTCATTTGTATTTATTTACATATTAAATTTCTAAGTTTCTATTTATTTCTGTTCAAACAGAATTTATTTCTGTTAATAACAGATCAAAAGTTGTAAACCTGTTTTTTGAATTCTTTGATTCTGACATTCGTCCAGCAAACGACCGACATGCACATATATGTATAGGTATTTGTAATCATAAAAAATATGTGGTCTAATACGATCAGCTAAACGAAAGCACAATGAGAAGTCACTTTGAGTATGCATACTATCTATGTTTGTATGTATGCAATTATGTTCATTTGTAGCAAGCCCACCCATGAAGAAGTGCTGAAAAAAACTTGCGAAGAAGGAATGAAAAATATTGACAACGGAACCCTGAATAAAAGTCGTAATCTTTATTTATTTGTTTTTTTTTTAATATTTAATTTTTTAAAATTGCGATCCGGGGGGGAGTAAGCATCATTTGTCGGTAGCAGTTAAACAGCAAGCCAATTTTCTGACATTGCGAGGTACTTGAGTTCAATGGACTTTGAAGCAAAAACATCGATATGTCATACTTTAAGATCCGCCTGTAAATGCCGATAATATGTCAAATATATGTAAAGACAACCTCTTAGTTTTGGGCAAAAAAATATTTTTTTTCTTCGAAATTGCCTTGTAAAAATTCTTCAGATTAGAGGGTGTACGGTGAACTTTTTTCCTGATACGGTCTATGGTAACATATTATACCTCTTGGAAGAAATGTTGGCAGGCGATTCTTACATGAAATACAGAAGCTGATCCAAGAATAGCCGCTCACTCTGAGATAGAGGTCTTCGTGTTTGATACGCTTTTTTGGTCTGCAGATAGTATTTTATCCCATATCCACCCTATACATCTACGGGGATTCCTTTATTCGCTACCTGCTGACGCAGCCGATGAGATATTAGAAAACTTCACACAGATTATTTTATTTTATTTTACTTTATTTTATTTACACTTATTACGAGTATTATACAAGTATGTAATTATTATGTACGTATTTTTATTTTTAATTTTTAGTTTGCAATTGATATCCATTGAACCTCTGCCAACATTTAATTTCAGTTGAGATGCAATTCAAGATATAAATAAAATAATTTCAAACACAAAGACTTATGCCTATTTCTTGCGTGTTACATAGTAAATGGACTCACAGAGCAGCTGAGAAACTTAACGCTTAACTTACCTACTTGCAAATACATACATATGTACATTAGGGTGGTCTAAAAATGCATTTGGGAAAATGTAAAGTCTAAATTTTTATGCTCTCACCCTCGATTTTCAGCCTTAGCCGCATTGTATAATATAAACAAGCAATGATGTGTGGAACTACGTATGTAAGTATGTACATTAGGGTGGTAAAAAAGTAAAGTCGGAATTTTAATGCTCTCACGCCATAGGATTGTTCTATGTCGGAAAAGTATAACCCAATTTTTTATTTTGAAATAAAAAAAAATTAGAGCTCGCTCAAAGCGTTCAAAAATTTCCATTAATTTTTTGTTGGGGAAAAAATAACTTTTCGTAGAAATGGTGTAGAATTATTGAGAATCAATATTTTTTCATTGTAAAACTCTATTACACTTCAGAAAACTCCCAATAATAATACCCAACTATTTATTTAATCATTTTTTTATAGTAACTATATTTCATAGGTCCAACAAAAAACCCAAATAATGCAATGGGAGAGGAATAAAAAGTCTTTAGTAAAAAAGTAGGGGTATATTTTTTCGATATGGAACAATCCTAGAGGGTGAGAGCATTAAAATTCCGACTTTACATTTTTTGTTGGACCACCCTAATGTACATACTTATCATACGTATATAGTTCCACACACCATAGTTTGTTTATATAACACAATTCGGCTTAGGCTGAAAATCGATTAATCAATTTATTAAATTATTTTAGGCAGCAAACAACCACAACAAATGGAAAGAGAAATGCTTAACATTTAATGGATATACATAGTTAGTTGAGCCAGTAAGACAAACGATCAGACCGACAGACATATAGACATATAGACACATCAACAGATAGCTAAGAGAGTGTGGCAAGACGAGTGACAGCCAAGCAATCGCAGTGGCAGCAACAGCGGTAGTCGCAGCTGGAATGTGGCATATTCACATGAGCTGAGTTACTGCTATCACCCATTCAAGCGCGTTCGAATGGTCAACGACCAGACCAGCTGCGAGATTTGCGTAATCGCACAATAAATACAGCGCAACGCGCGATGGTAGAGTTGAAAAATGCAACCAAGTTAAAATTCATGTATTAACGAGCCTATGAATGCGTCAAATATTGGCAAGCAAATGTTACGGTGGTATGTAAGACATTTAAATTCATATTAATGTGCTTAGCGTATGTATGTATGTATATAGTATTTGATGCTTAAAGTTTGCAAATAAGCAAATAAGTTGAAAAGTAACCAAGTGAACAATATAAGTGAATACTTGTGACTTGTGGTAGACAGTAATACTTTGGGTAGCTTAGTTACCAAATTGTAGATTTTGGAAAAACATCTGAACGTATTTCCGCTAAGACAAATCTGTTTGACTTTTAATATATCTCAAGGCCGCATTTTTTGAATGACAAAAAATTCTTTCAATTACAATGTCTAAACCAAATTTGGCATAAGTAAATTTCACATTTTCATCAAAATTAGGAGGCACAGGTCAGTGTTCCATCGCACAATTTATACCCGGTCTTTTTTCTATTGAGCTTGAGCGTGGAACATGGCGTATGGGTAACAAAAATTCCTGCTCATAACTATTACATAAAAAAAATTATTATTGATTTTAACAATCGATAAAGTGATTAGCCGCAGCGTAGTACATACTTTCCGCTGCAATTATTTAGATATTCTTTTCTCTACAAAACGATATATATTCCATCTTAATATAAGCAACGATATGTAAACCATCAGTGGTATTAGCAGCGACGCGCTTATTTTCAATAGTTTTTAAAAAGTTAAAAATCAGGGACCGTTATTTTTGTTACCTGTATAATAAAAATCCTAACTTAACCGCCAGATTTTATTTCTATTTTTCCGATCATATTTAATCGTTATTTTATGTATTTTATTTTTTTTTTGGTATTGACTTTGAGGCCGGTCTATTTTTTATCCTTATTTTTGATTTTTATCTTTTTGTACAACCTTTATTTTCAGTTTTGATTTTTTGTATAATAAAAGATTCAAATCGTTCAAAAAAACGCAGTCTCCATTATAACGGTTATAAAAAGTCTCTTCGTGTTTGGCTAGTGGAGATTTTTCCTGAGAGTTTTTGAGGACCTTTTGGGATTTTTCGTGTTTCAGTTGTCGGAATTTTTCGTAAACCTTTGTGATG
The DNA here is from genome assembly GCF_001687245.7 of Rhagoletis zephyria. NCBI lineage: Eukaryota > Metazoa > Arthropoda > Insecta > Diptera > Tephritidae > Rhagoletis > Rhagoletis zephyria. The sequence goes on along the minus strand of NW_016166251.1, from coordinate 11,279 downwards.
TTTTCTTGGCTTTTCGGAATTCATTGTGTTTCGAGATTTTTTCCAAGAAACTTGGGGATTTTTTCCGGACTTTTCGGGCTTCGCCTTTAAGTTTTCGAGATTTCTCAAGAGTTCAAGAGTTTTTTGCGAACCTTTGGTATTTTTTTGATCTTTCGGGGATTTTCGTGTTTAAAACCGCGTGATCTCCTTGAATTTTTTCGGGATTTTCTAAGGATTCAACATTTTTAAGGGCATTTTACTTTTCAGCATTTTTACTTGTCAGAATTTTTCAGGAACCTTTGCGATTTTTGTTGGATTTTCGAGATTATTCGTATTTTTCTTCGAGAATTTTTGGGATCTGCGTGTTTAAAACCTCGTGATCTCCCTGAATTTGGGGGTTACTCAAGCTTTTTTAGGGTTTTCTTCGAATCTTTTCGAGATTTTTCGATATACTACTTCGTATTTTATTTCTCCGAATTTTTCATGAACCTTTACGATTTTTGTCGACTTTTCAGGATTATTGGTATTTCGTTTTGCGATATTTTTCATGGAAATTTGGCATTAGACATTTTTTCTGTAGCTTTTGAGATTTTGCGCAAACCTTTCAAGATCCTGCGCATTTTGTTTTCCGAAATTTGTTGCGAAATTTAGGGATTTTAACGGGTATATCGGGATTCTTCGTGTTTAAGCTGATTATTTTCGCGATTTTCTCGGAATTCTTCAAATGTTTTGATGAATTTCTCGGAATTTGCTCGGATTACTTTTCAGTATTTTTCATGAATCTTTGCGATGTTTTCTCGACTTTTCAGGATTCTACNTTTTTCTTCGAGATTTTTTGGGATCTGCGTGTTTAAAACCTCGTGATCTCCCTGAATTTGGGGGTTACTCAAGCTTTTTTAGGGTTTTCTTCGAATCTTTTCGAGATTTTTCGATATACTACTTTGTATTTTATTTTTCAGAATTTTTCATGAACCTTTACGATTTTTGTCGACTTTTCAGGATTATTGGTATTTCGTTTTGCGATATATTTCATGGAAATTTGGCAATAGAAATTTTTTCTGTAGCTTTTGAGATTTTGCGCAAACCTTTCAAGATCCTGCGCATTTTGTTTTCCGAAATTTGTTGCGAAATTTAGGGATTTTAACGGGTATATCGGGATTCTTCGTGTTTAAGCTGATTATTTTCGCGATTTTCTCGGAATTCTTCAAATGTTTTGATGAATTTCTCGGAATTTGCTCGGATTACTTTTCAGTATTTTTCATGAATCTTTGCGATGTTTTCTCGACTTTTCAGGATTCTACGTCTATTGTTTTTTTCGCAATTTTTATGGGCTTTCGTTTTCTGTCTGAATATTTTTAGGACTCTTCTAATTTTTTTTTCGTTTTTTTTTGTGAATCTTTGGGGTTATCTCTCAACTTTTCGTGGGGTTGATTTAAGGACGTTCAGGGATTCTTCGCTTTCCAGTTTTCGAGATTTTGTGCGAATCTTAAGAGTTTTTATTATTTATTTATTAAATATATTTCGAATTTCGTCGTTTATTATTTTTTTCTGTACTGCTCTGGCTTTTTTCGGGATTTCTTCGTGATTTTTTTAAGCTTTCGGTATATTTTCGAGACTTTCCGGCAATTTTAAGAGCAAAAAGAAGATTTAAATCTTAACTTTTTTGTATATGAATACTTATAAAATAATAACCAGAAAGTAATCTGTAATCTGTATCGATAATGATAACGATATCGATAACAGTAAAACTATCGATACCTTTATCCAAAAGTTTCGTATGACTAAATCAGAAATTTTAAAATTGAATTTGTAACTCAAATTTCGCTAATTAAGAATGGATTTCAAAATAAAATTTTGCGTCCCGATGTTTGAGCCATACACACTTACGTGTTACGAAGTTACCATATGTACATACATACATATGTATTTTCGCTTCGATTTGTCTTGGCTAAGTGACATACACATTTTATTAAATTATGAGCGTTACGCGGCAGCGACAGCAACGTGGGAATTAAGTTTGTTTCGAGTCAACGACATAAAATACACAAATAAAAAATTAACAAACAACAAAAATAAATATAACAAAAAAAAAAATCACTTTTAGGCAATTGCCTCAGGCTTTAGTAGCAGCAGCGTAGATTATGTGTTTTATGAAAAAGTGCGCCTGCGCAGCAGCCACTGTGCGCGCATACAGATAGGCATTGCACAAGACACATAACGCAAATGACTTAAACGCCATCAACGCCACTGCCGCCACGCTTGCGTTTTTCTTTTTGTTGTACTCGCTGCACAGCCCATTCACTTTTTTCAGCTGTCCGTCGATTCGTCGGTTTTATATGACGGCGACCGATATTTTACACCGAAGTTGCAGTAATAGCAAATGCCTTCAACACCATCAAATCTATGGCATAGTTGCAACAGCATAGCAACAACAACAATAACAGCAACAACAGAGGCGGCTGTTAAAGGCAACCGCTCACAATCATTTACGAATGCAAGCAAAACAAATTCATAAACGAAAATTTATTTTGATTTTTTCGTAAATGTTTGCGCTGATATATATTTAAGATTTCTGTTGCATGCCTTAGCTGGTAATAAACTGTATGCCACTGCAACATGGTGGCATATTACAATACAATCGCCGCTGCACAGACAAAAGTACGGCCGCGCCGCTGCGCTGATTGCTGTTGCCAGCATACATATCTACATACAAGTATGTATGTTTGTATGCATGCACATATGTGGCGCACTTGCATGTGGCATGTCTTGCATATGTTGCCACTGCCTTTAAGACTGCTTCTGCTGTAGTTGCTAGTGTTGTTGCCGCCATGTGACTTATTGTTGCTACACTTGTAATCAGCATAGTGAACAGACAGACAGACAGACGAACAAGGCCGAAAATTCCCAAAAATGCCAGCAAAAGTTCATGCAACATAACACAATTCTACAGCAATCTGCAACTGCAACTTCAAGTAGATATTATTAGCAACAAAGGAGTTGTCACTCTGACAGGCGTCAAGCTTATACATTGCATTTACTGGCAGTTACTCGTAGCAGCAACACAAGTCGGTGGCGGCAAATGCATTGATTTGTGTCTCAATAAGTGCATGTGTTTGTGTGTGTGTGTGTGTATGAACGACTGTCTCATTTTGGGAATTTTTCTGCCATCAACATCAACATCAACACCAACAACTGCAACTGCAACTCTTTATAACATTTCGTATGTACCACCAATGTAGCTATTTCTGGAGTTGAATTTTTTGATTTTTTTGGATTGCTCCGACTGCCTGGTTATTGCACTCAAAATCGTGACTTAATGTTGCAATAATTTGCGACTATGGTACCTATCACTTCAGCAGCGGTACGGTTCGTTTGGCGGGGCGCTTCATTGACTGATTGCCTGCCACATACAATGGCACTTCACTGCAAGCATAAAGCCTTTAGCTGCCTGCCAGCCGCCTGTCAGTTGACATTGTCTTGGTCTTAAATTAAAATTCTGAGTAGGTACCTGCCTAACTGCTTCACATTTTTTTTTGTATTAAACTTTATTCTTTTTCGCAAGTGCACGAATGCACAAACATAAATATATACACTCAGAAAAAATATTCTGTGATGCTAGGAAAAAAGTATATTATTCGAAGGGAATATTACCTTGAAATGGCTCCAAAGAAATGGCTACCTTAATATGAGTAAACGATTTGACTCAGTTTAAGGAAAACACAATTCCTTAGTTTTCAGAACTATTTTCTTTCTTCTTAGGAAAAATTAACTTGCCGTGGAAGGAATAGGCATGTCGTTTTGCTCGCGGCGCTCAAACAGTCGCTAGTCGAGAGATGCAAGGTTCGAGTCACAGAGCGGGAGATTTTTTTTAAATATTATAACTTTTTTTTATTGTAATTTTTTAAATTGTATTTAAAAAAATGTATCTAATTTATTTTTTATTATATTTGAGTATTTAGGTTTTTCCGCATATGAAATTAATTTGACATTTTTTTATTTATAGTTGAATTGAAATAATTGACTTACCTTACTCTAAATACCTCCAACCGAACCTGCGATCTCAAAACCAGAAGCCGTAGTCTTCATGCAACACCACAGCCGACATTTGCCAGGAAAGCAATTAACTTCATTTTAACAGCACTAACAAAATTATTGATTATTTTGAGTAAATTTACTTCCTCAAAATAGTGACGCCCTATTTTTAGCATGAACCTAAATTAAGGAAAAACTTCTCAAACAGAGTAAACTTTTCGTAATATTAAGGAAAAATCAGTAACTCTAAAATAAGGAAACTGATTTCTTGTTTTAAGGAAATACTTTTTTCTCAGTGTACATACATACATACATGTGCATATTGCAGCCGAGTACAGATGTGTGAAATTATGCTTGCAATTTAGGCTACACATGTCGCCAGAGTATCTCGTATTGCTCGCTTTGCTGTAGTATGTTCACATTTGATTCTTGCACTTTTCAATCATTTAATCGCCATAATGGCGCGAACGTGATTCCATTTTTTACAACATAATTTTTTCCTAATTTGTTCATGACAACAATAGCACCTTTCTAATATTTGTTAAGGTTTGTTTTTATTGCTTTCAATTGTATTCTAATGTCAGAAGTTGTACAAATTTCAGTTGTACTAGGAAAAACGTAAAGTTTTAACGTTTTTTAATGGAAACTCCAGTAGAGTGCTTAAGAAACTTTGCATGAGAATCTTAGTGGTAAACGTTTGCTTAATAGGGTGGTCCAAAAAGTGTAAAGTCGGAAATGTAATGCTCTCACCTCATATGATTGTTCTATGTCGAGATAAATTTTACCCCTACTTTTAAATTGTTCATTTAATTACTTTTTAATACTAACGGCTTTTATTGGTCCTCCCATTGCATTTTCGACATTGCGAATAACTTTAATCCTCTCGGGACCGTAAGGATATATTAAAAAACGAATGACTTCAATTGTAAATTGTGCTTCATCGAAGGTTTATTTAATAAAAATCGGTTCTCAAACAAGAAAATTGATTGTAAAAAAATTATATCTCCTGAAATTTTCATTAATTTTAATTTGGTTTGTTTTGGAAAAAAATTAAATTTTTTTAATTATTGTATTTTTTTATTTCGGTAGATGTAATTTCCAAAAAATGTTTTTTTTTTATAAAAAATCTTTAACATATATTTCTTACCGAAAATTATAAGTCCAAATCATAATACAAAAAAAAAATTTAAACGAATAATTTTTACCGCAAAATTTTTTTTCTCCAAAAAATTTTTAAATTTGGTTAAATATATTTTTTGCTCCAAAGGGTCTTCAAATTTGGTTAAATGTATTTTTCAACAACCACTTTTTTCTAAATTATGTTTTCTGTAATTTTTGTATTAACAAAAATTCTTAATAACCTTTGTTTTCCTAAAAAATTACAATTAAAAATTTTTTTTATGGGGACATATGTCTCCAATGGTTCGGAAAGGGTTAAGGCTTGTGAATTTACTTGAAAGGGCTACCTCGTGTTTGTTAGATCTGAGAGTGAAGGCATTAGAAATTCCTGCGCTAACCAGCGGCCTTTTTGTTGACAATTCAGCTCAGTGTGTGCTGTGTGAAAACCCCCGCATGCAAAGTTGCCATAATAAGATTCTTCAACATTTTTCTCAATTGAGTCTACGCTTCGACAGAAATTAGGATGGATGCAATCAGAGATGTCTTTTGTGAGTCATTGGCGTGCTCTTATGACAGATACATCTGACACGACATCAAAATCGTGCTTCATGTTAGGATGGTATCTTTTGTCTAAAAGTCGGAAAATTCAGAATTCTCGATGAAACTTCAGCTGATTGGCTGAGTCTGCCACCTACAGTACGCTTTCTGAATGATATTAGAAGGTTAAGAGAAAGCCTAACTACATACATATATGTATAGAAGACTGAAAGACCAATGAGGCGATAATGCGTGGGTGCGAACTGTTAAAAATACTGAATGAAAAGGAAAAATCTACGAGAATTCTGCAAATTGGGTTTTGTCAGAATAATTTAAATATAATTGCACCGCAAACACCCTCCATGATTGCAGCATGCAGATTGGCTGGATTAGTTTCGTGTAGCCATATACATATGTATACGTATATCTACTTAAGTACATACATATGTATGTACTATATATTGAAATATCAATATCAAATCATTCAAATCAAATTCCTTGCAAATTTTTACCAAACTCCGCTAAGAACCGCGCGCCATTTCGAGTGAACCAAAAATGCGCGTAGGTAATTTTATTGTGTGTCAATCAAAAATCAAATTCCAGCATCTCTGCAACTGCAACGAAACGCGCGTACGAGCATGTAAATGCCAACAATTTGTCTAGAATTTTGCATTCAATGACCGATCGACGCTTGTTGGCCACGGCAAATGTGCAACGCAACTCGCTACATTGCATACCCATATGTAAATAGGTTCATAGCTTATGTACGGTGGCGGGAAAACAAATATGGACGCCACGTTTTAACAAGTTTTCTTTTCTTTATTTAAAGTTTGTTATTTTTTTTATAAAACTATTTAAGAAAATTTACACAAAATTTAAAACACTTATAATCAAAAAAAAAAGAAAAAAATTTTGAACATACTTTGTTTCGAAGAAAATGCGAAACACTGTCAGCAAAAAAAAAAAAATCAAAAATCAACGGCAAGTCCTAGCTGCTTTATACTAAAATTTAGTGGACTAAAAAACTGCATACCCAACTTTTTTTTAATTATGAATCACAAAAGTGAGCTGAAATGAAGCGATAAGATGTGATGTGATGTTACGTCATGCGATCTCATGTTATGTGATATCAAGTTATGTGATACCGTGTCATGTGATGCTATCATGTGGTGAAATTAGGTGTGGTGAGTTAAGATGTGGTGAGCTTGAGTGAGTTGTGGTGTGTCAAGGTATAGTGGGTTCAGGTGAGGTGAGTTTAGGATAGGTGTGATGAGTTTGGGTGTGATAAATTAAGTTAGGGTGAGTTAAGGTATGGTGATTTGCAGGACGATTCTGCTTACAGGACTGTCTTTCATCCTTTATTTCTAAACCGCACTAGAAGAAGAAGTCTAACTTGCGCAACTTAGTTGAAAACTGGCACCTAACCGAGATATGCTAACGATAAGGTCTTAGCGTTATGCTGTTCGCCTTTTGGCAATGAGTTTTTTAAAAATTACATTGAATTAAAAAAAAATTATATAAAAATGATTCATTACATACATTTTTATATAAAAAATTTTTTTGTATAAATGTATAAAAAAAAATATTTTTGAATAATAATAACATTAAAAAAAATATATATGTATCTATATTAAATATATATAAATTTTTTATAGCAGTACAATCTTAAATTAAATTATAAAAAAAATCAAAAAAGAAGAAAATAGTACTTAAGATTTAAAAAAAAAAATAATTTTAAATTAAAATCTAAAAATTTATTTAAAAAGGACAAAATAATAAAATAAGACCCTAAAAATGAAATAAAATGAAAAAATAAATTTTTCTTTTTAAAGCAATAAAATTAAAAATTTAAAGGAAATTAAGTTAACCAAATAAAACTGAATCAAATAAATAACATAATTCGCTAAAAATTTAGTAACATTAAAAAAGTTTTCTTTTATAAACAATAAAATCTAAAAAATTTTAACTAAATTGACCAAAAAAGAAAAAAATAATAAATTAAAAAGAAAACATAAAATAATTTCTTAAAAATTATATGAAACTAAAAAAAACATTCTTCTTTTTAAAAGAAAGACATATACAATTAAAAAAAATTAATTTAAACAGAAAAGAATGCATAAAATAAATTCAACAGTTAAATGAAATTAAAATGTATATATTTTTCTTAAAAAAATAAAATTCAATCTACAAATTAAAAGAAAGTTAAATCAGAAATTTTAGTTTGAAAAGCTCCGTTGGCTCAGGACTCGAACTCGGATCTGCTTTCTCTCAAAATAAATTTTCACCACAAGTGGTGAATAAGGGCGCTTTTTTTCTAAGGGTCAAAACATAGTGGAGCGGCGAGCAAATCGAAGAGCTAGCATCGAGCAAAGCTTCAATTACAAACGTGTATGTACGCTTTGCTCTTCACTATGCGCTTTCCCATTGAAACATATGCGTCTGAAATCGACGCTTTGCTCGATGCTCTTTGCTCGCCGCTCCACTATGTTCTTACCCTAAGACTTGTGTGCTAGAATAACAAAAGGTCTCACGAACTATCTTGCCATAAATTTTCACCACGAGTGGTGAAAGAGAGAAATTTTTTAAATTTTAATTAGCTCTTGTTTCCATTACAACCATTTCCGTTGCTTTTGCCAATTTACACCCCGTCGACGCTAAGTACTATGTTTCACTCAAGGCACATTAAACAGGTAGTATCAGTAGAGCAAAAGCAACATTTGCGTGTATTTTGTTGTTGCTTCTGGTATCGAAAGTGTCAAGAACTGTTCTGAATTTTTTCTTCTAAATCAAAGGGTGCCATGTGAAATACAAAAATAATAATAAATTTAAATTGGAAAAAATAAAAATTGTTGCAACTTTCTTTCCTAGTAAATTTGTTTGCTTCTCGAAGCATTGATGCATCCTTTACAAGGGCCAGTAATCAGCAGTTGTGCTGCTGAGTTGGGCGAACGTTCCTAAAGCTGCTATTCAATCGCTTGTTTTGTATGGAAAAAGGTTTCACATGCAAATGGATTTTAACAATTCAGAATTTTTGTGAGAAAAAATTAAAAATATTTGACATTTTCGAGACCAAATAATTTGAAAATAAATCAAATCAGCTGCTCTACTGATACTACCTGTTCCCTGTTGGTTTCACTTCAAAAATAATAAACATTGAATAAACAAAAGAAAAATTTATAAAATTTGCTAAATGTCATGTGCCTATTTATTTTCCCGACACTGCGGCGGCGGCCGCTGGAGTTTTATTGTAAAATTGAATTTTAGAAAAGTATTGACATATTTGTCTTTTTAGGTACATATGTATGTATGTATGTACACATGTATGCCTTTTTATCGGCTATTTGATCGCAGAGTGAATTCGAACTGCTGCTGCTGCTATGTACGTCCACGTTGACGACAATTGGAGTGCTGGGAAACGAGTGTGTGGTGCTGGCTAGCGGGCGTTGGAGGTGGTGGTGTTTGTTGGTGGCGTGTGGCAGCGGCACCAGCACCGATAATTGCATTGCAGCCGACTAAATTGCACTGCCAGAGACTGCTGCTGTGCATAATTTAATGGCGTTTGTTTTACTGTTTACATTGTTTGCCTTTTTTGTTGCTGCTGTACGCACACAAAATCTCTACGCAACAAATGTGGCTAAGCACTGCTGCAACAACACAAACGCTTGTACATATGTATGTATGTGAAAATGTGTTACGTCAGTCAAAAAGAAACAATGCAAAATCAACGCATTAGCAGGGCGGTGGCCGCAGTAGCAGCCACACCGCTGGCAACAATTACAATGCTAACAGCAGCAGCAGCAGCTGCAGGCAGCGGGGAATAGCAACAGCAGGCGCTTGCTTGCCGTCCTGGTTATTTTCATTTGCAATTCGCATTTGATTTTGTTCTATTTTACGAACCAAAAATAGGCAAATAACCGTCGATTCATTTGCAGTCCGCTCCGTCGCCTTCATGACGCTGGTGTACCGCAGCGCGGCAGCAAATTTTTTATTTATTTTTTTTCAATTCAAATCGATTGCATTTTGCGAAAAGTTGTGCAATTTTATTGATTTGAACTCATTGCTTGTAATGAGTGTCCCCGAGGTCTTGGCTTACATGTGTATTGCGTTCGCCTCAAAGCGTTGCAGAGCGACCCTTCCCCTCGGCAGCTAACTACAATTGGCAGCACTGACTAATCCTACCAGTTACACACTCGTACATATATACATACATACATACACAGCGGCATAGAGACATTTGTAAGTGTAAACGAAGTGTTTGGCCACTTAAACCGTCAAGTTGTAAGCGTTTCGAGCCCCCACTTAGGGGCGTGCCACGGCTGTTATGCATTTAAGCCATTTGTATACAAGAGTTTGTGTGGCATAGATGTCGTTTCGGAAATTGTCCGTTATTTGTTATACCCAAAGCATGAGTGCAGAAAGGTATGTATATATGTTTTGTGAGTTTGCTGATATTTTATGATAACGATAAGATAAAGAAAACAGATAACGGTAAAGATAAGGAAAATCATAAGGTTTAAAGACAAGGGTTACAACAAGAATATGGATGAGGATAAGAATAATTATACGGACAAAGATAAGGATACAGTATGTGGTATAAGGAAAACGGTAAAAGGTATAAGGACTAGGCTACGGATAAGGATAAGGGTAAAGATAAGGATACAGATAAGGAAAAGGATATGGATAAGGATAAATACTAGGATAAGGATAATGACTAGGATAAGGATAATGACTAGGATAAGGATAAGGATAAGAATAAGGGTAGGGATTAGGATAAGGATAAGAACTAGGATAAGGATAAGGATAAGGATAGAGATAATAATAAGGGTAGGGATAAGAATAAGGGTAGGGGTTAGGATAAGGATAAGGGTAGGGATAGGGAAAAGGATAAAGATGAGGATAAGGATAAAGATAAGGATATGAATAGGAAAATGATAAGGACTAAGATAAGGATGACGTTGAGGATATGGATAAGAATAAGGATAAGGATAAGGATATTGATAAGGATAAGGATAACGGTAAGAATAAAAATAATGTTAAGGATAATGATAAGGAAATGGAAAAATATAAGGATGGAGATAAAGACTAGGATAAGGACAAGGATAGGAATAAGAAAGAAATAAGTATACGAATAAAGATATAGTCAAGACTAAAGTTTAGGATGAAAATAATTATAGAGATACGAACTACTATAGGTACTCGTTTAATGATAGGGATAAATTTGAATAAGAGAACAAGGATAAAGGTCAGGATAAGGATAGCGATATGTGAGGATAATGATAGTTGTAAGAATAAGCATACCAAAGAGGATTAGTATACGGATAAGGAACTATCAGAAGGAAAAGGAGAACGAGAAGCATAAATAAAGGAAAAGCGAAACGAGGGAAAAAGAAAAGTTAAAGGGTATGGATTAAGCGATTCTCTATTAAAAGGAATATCCACCAGGCTTTAAAATTACAAAAAAATTGGAGGCATTTAAAAAACGCCATGTGGAAATTAATTTAATGACTATTTTTTGCAACATTTAGTGCCTTGTGGACATGCAGCATTACTAAAATTTGCTAACAAAATTGTTTTTAATATTTTTATTGAGCTTTGTACCACGATTGTTTATT
>NW_016166250.1:0-24873 GCF_001687245.7 Rhagoletis zephyria | reverse complement strand
TCTGCGCGGTTAACTTAAATGCTTACCACTGTGGCAGATATGAACATACCACATACATATGTATGTATGTATGTATATATATATGCTAACAAAAAGCACCAACTTGGTTTGTTTCCTCTTTGTACGCGAGCAGCGTTCGATCCGCTGATCAATTGATCGCTCGGAGGCGGCAACAGTTGCCGCAACAACACAGCTTGAAAAATGTATAGAATAGCGTACGGTGTGTTAGTCAGACAGCGTAATGAGTAGCAAACTTTTCTAGATCTTTCCATAACTACTTACTTACAGCTGCTATGTTGTGCCACTAGTATCCCGCTGGCGTACCATTCACGAGAACCTCGCTCTGAATTGTGGCAGGACAAGTCATGGGTTCTCCATAATGACAGTGCGCCGGTTTCTTGCGAATTGAAGAATTCCAGTGTTAGACCATCCACCGTATCCGCTTCGTGCGACTTCTATCTGTTTCCTAAGGTGAAAACTGCATTAAATGGCACACGATTTGAGTCCGTTGAAGCTGGGAACGAAAATGGCTTGAACTAGCCCGAACTATATCAAAAAGCAGTATTGCTGGAACAGCTGAATAGATTTGGTTTTATTTGTAATATTCCTGAATTCGTCTTGGTTTACTGGTTTAAGAGTTACGCTTTTAGAAAATTTTGTCCATACCGGGAGCAAAAATGTTTACACATCAGAAATGGTTTACAGCGTCAATCTCGTTATGTAGTAGCCGCAGCTCGTATTTACAACGAAAACGTGTCCATCATGCTTGTTAACTTTCTTGAGATATGTTTTTGTTTCATTGACAGCATGCTGAAAAATAGTTCAGTAGTTTGGAAGTTGGTAAACTTCTCTCAATGAAAGTTCCCGGAAAATGGGCCGAGTATTGAGCCGATATCAATTTTCAAGCTTTCTAAAAATATTTTAATCAGCTTCCCTTGCTCTTGTCCTTAGCACATTCTCCTTCTTATTTGGCGCTTAACCGCTTAAGCGATTTTGACCGAGTTCAACAAAGCACGCGTCGTTTCTATTCTTTGCTAACTGACGCCAATTGGAAATGCCAAGTGAAGGCAAGTTCATCTACACTCAGCCACTCTCATCCTCTGCTACCATCAGCAGGTACCGAGTTGAAAACTTTCAGAGCTAGAGCGTCGATGTCCATGCGAACGATTTGGCCAAGCCAGCGCAGCCGCTGTATTTTATTTTGCTGCATGTCGTTGTAAAGCTCATCAGTGCCAATTGGTTAAAATTTTCAAAATAACTCGGCTCACACACAGCTAAGACTATTGCATTCCTCAGGCTAACTTAAAAATGGCGGCTGTGGTAAAATTAGTTAAAAACTCGGGGGCAAAAAGGGATTTAGATCCGATCGCTACATGAACAATTTTTTAAGAGATAGTTCCAAGATGAATGGCGGAGTGGGCGCTGCCATATTCTTTAGACTACTGAAACTAAGGCGCATAATCGCAAGCTGATTTAATCATACCAGACGGTAATTCGAGGTATTCAAAAAATTATAAGCGATATCATATTGTGAAAATTATTGTTCGTGCTGCCATTGGGGTTGAGTACAGAAGCTGCGATCTTGGAAGTTAACTTTAACCACAATTTGGAAATTCCTTTTACCGATAGAAGTGACTGCGAACTGATGAGATTCCGATCTTTAGATGATGCCCGGGTATGCTCAAATGGGCACCGAGAGCTTAAGCTTTGGTCCGTAGATACCTACACAATGCCGTGAGGGGGTTTATAGCCTGTGAAATTTTTCACCCCAAATATTCATGGCAAGGCTGTATACCTCTCCATAAAGGAGGTCCTCCAGCACTGCCGTCGGACATTTGCGCATTGCCCCAGTGATGCAGGGATGGTTTGAAGCAGTGTGGGAACAGGTCTTGGCGAATTCTCGCTTCTGCATTGGACTTGTGCAGCCTCCAAAATAATTCTCTTGTCTGGCTTCGGTGTACTAAAAGTTCTCTATAAGCCAAAAAATATTTTTTTATGTTTTAGTTCATCATTTTATAAAAGCCTTCCTTCCTTTCCACAACCAATCTAAACACTTGAGAAATATTTATCATTACTACACAATTCCTAAGATACTGTTTAATTGTCACACCATCAATTTATTCCCGTCCGATGTGTGAACGGCAGTCGTACGACTAAATAAATGTGGCATAGAAACTGTAAAGTGGCTATTAAACGTTAACTAACACTCACTTAACTGACATTAACATATGATGACAGAGATTTCAGCTGATTCCTGGCCTATCTACATATGTATGTAGTTTGTTGGCAACCAAGGGGGTTGGGGACCGCGCAACAAAAAATAATAGAAACCAAGAAGATCCGAGCAGTAAACAGTTTCTTCTTGCCAAAGCTAACTATATTCTTATAAATTATACAAAAAGCACATTGTTCGATGTGATAGATAATAACTACATATCAACTTGTAACAGCAATAAAACAACAACAACAAATGAGGAAGGTAAACAAGTGCAGGTGAGGAAGCATGAATACATAACTAGAGGCCAGTGATGTGTATAAGAACAGAAAGAGAGACGCTGCGGCTGCGACTTGAACGACTCGCAGCAACAAATTCCAGCTAATAGCTGAAGCAATGCTGCTGTCAAGGCGCATGCGCGCTTGTAACGCAGCTGAGAAGTATGCAACCCACTTTTATTGTGTTTACGTTTCGAAGACATAGTGGCTCGTCTCGCAGTGGCTTCTTCTGGAATCTAGATGTTGCAGCATTTGAAGCCGCCTAGCATTTCTACATACATACATATATATTACCACTTGTTCTTGTAAGTCACATGTCATTTGTCATTTTTCAATCATTATTTTTATGATGACTTCTGTTGTTGTGGTTGTTGTTTGCGTTTTTTGGGCTGGCCCCAACGGTTATTCAATTACAATTCAATTTTTGCTGATTTTCTTTTTCGACAAATTCAGCAGCACACTTTGCTTTCTAATTCTTTATTAATTACGTTTGGTTTATATGGTGTATTTTACGATATTGTTATTGTTGTTGCTATACCAAACAAAAAAGTGTACAATTCACTTAGTGTCGAATGTGAATGAACTTTTATTGTTGTTACCTGCGATAGATTCGCACCTTAAGAGCGTGTCAGACGTGGCAATGCAATATATTTCAAAATGAGATTGGCATCATCAAAAGCGTGCATGAGCAGCAACCTTGCATGCGAAGGGTCTTTCGAAAAAGGTTTTTTTATTTCCGAAAGGCGTATTGCCGATTGCTAGTGCAGCACGAGCAAGTTGAAATACATTTCCGAAATCAATTTGCGCTCTCTCTATTACATTCACATCTTGCAACTTTTATTTCTGAAACTGATTTCCGAAATGTGAGAGAAAGGTCTTTCTGGGCTGTTCACACATCGAAAATAAAATTTCTCTCTCTCAATTTGAAAGCGAATTGCGTGAAAAAGTTGGAAATATTGCCACGTCTGGCACGCACTTTACAACGGCGAACGTCAAGTTTGTAGCCATGCCACTTTGGCATCTTGGACTCGCCACTATTGATGAGTTTTTCTTTCGATTCCTTTACTTTTTTTTTGCTATAGCTTTTATGTCTCTCTATATTCACATTTTTGCAGTCGGTGTTTCTTTTGCTTTTTTGTTTACTTCGCGATCTTCGTCTCTGACATGCTTGTTTGTATGTTTTCCCTCCAACCTAACCGTTCACCCCCTTCCATTCATTCATTAATTTCTTTTGCTTACTTGCTCACGGGGTAATGATGGGTTGTGGCCGGCCGCTGCATTTATTTAGGTCGCTCGCAATGTTGGGTCAACAGTGTCGCCTCGTCGCATACTGTCACTTTACAAGCGAAGAAAAAGTAATAAAGGCCATAGAGGCGCAAAAAAAAAACGCGTACCAATAAAAGAAATCACTAAAATTGTTTTTTTTGCAAATTCCTTACTTCTCGCCATAAATCAAAGCTGATGGCTATTTTAGCGCGGTTGTGTATCTTCTTCTTCTTCGGGTATATGTATTTGCACTCAATTTTTTGTGTGCATTTTTTATTATTAACAGCTGTACATATGAACATCAAATTTTTTCATTACATCCCTGCCTTTGCCTCGATTCTGCAACTTCAACTTTTAACCTAACCTCAATTGCAACTTGCAGACGCATATGACTTGCAATTGTCATGCATTTTTTCTTTGCGTATTTTTCTGTGACATTTGTTGCTCTTCATTTGCATTTATTTGGGTTGTCACGCAGTTGAACAGTGACTGTCATTTAGTTTATGGTGCTTAAAAAGATGCTCTGCTGTTTGCAATTATTGATTTGTGCAACCTTATAAGCGCTTAGTTTAGACTGTTGCACCTGCTGACCGGCTTTTTCTATGCCTTCAGCAGTAGATGTAAATTTTGTGTCAGATGACAAAGTCGAACCCGTGTTGGATTGATGATTGGCATGAACTGTTGAAAAGTTTAGTTCCCCCTCCAATTAGCCAACTCATTAGCCCTTTCGTTGTCGTAAATGTATAACTATTTCTAAGGTCCAGAATCTAGACGAATGTTTCCAGAAATTTTTTCGTCGAGCTTTATAATATCACAATATAGTCGGTACGAGTAATTTTTCATCCGTGATGCCAGTGACAGCGGTGCTGATCGGCTTTCTGAGAAAAATTAATATTTTTTACTCCGTCAGAATTTATATTCAATGCCTTACACAGACCCTCCCAACACTTAGTGTTTTCCTTGCAAGTTGCTTGTAAAGAGGAGCATCATATGCACCTCTGCAACCCATGTTGAAACAGTAAAATGCCAGCGAAGTTCTCCCCGATTGACCGATTAATTTATCCAAATAGATAATGTGCATGTAATTTTAAACTAAAATTCGTAGTTGACATTACAACCGATAGTCGTTGTGGGACCTTGGGAATTAACTGCAGTTGATCCGGGCTAAGTCCGAGTTAATCCAGATCAACGCTGCCGTCTGTTTACGCTTTAAGTCTGATCATGGAATTCAGTGCAATCTCGCCTATGTGGAAGTCTTTATCACATACGTAGAACTCGACTCAATCGCTATTGCATCAACAACCAGGCAGCATGTTGAATGTTGCAAAGTTATCTGACGTAATATTGCTTGTCCAACGCTGGTCACCATACTAACGAGCTGTAGATTAATATTGATCTTATCATCGCCATATATGTAAATCCACAAGATAATAATTGGTTGTAGTCCCCCCAGCAACTTTCTACCCCAGTCTCGACATATGCCTTCAATCTCTGTTTGGGTTCTAATCAACGTAACAAATATTTTAATTTATAAAAAAAATACTGGTGACATTGCCTTCAAGTAGAAATATCTTCATTTTATGAATAATGAATGTGCTTGATACATTTTTATTCCCCGATATGACGAAGAATTAAAAGTTAATCCCAAAACTTTTTGGAAATATATCCGTTCAAAGAAAGTCTGATCAAATATAACTACTACTTGTGTGATTTACAAGAGAAAAAACTCGTGAGTCCTTTTCGGGCTCTGTGCACCCTTTTGCTGATTTTTTTTTTTAAACAAATTGTTTAATTGATGCTAGTCCTGCTGATTTTTAGCTCCGTATTGACCTGCCCCAAACCAATGACTTTGGGTAGTTGTCTGTCACAGAATTGGACGTTCGTATGGGCATTTCCACTATACAATCCACAACACTTGACTTTTTCCAAAAGTCTATCTAATAAGGTTTACTCTTTTTAATTCTAGTCTCTGTACTCTTCATGAGTTTCTGGATCTCAGAGTTTACTTTTGTTATTCACGTTAATTATAACTATTTTAATGCCGAATTTCCACTAGACAAAAAATGTTTTGAATGAAATAATGACACGATCACTTTTTAATGCCCTACTTTGTCATTTGTCATTTTTGCCATTTAATGCCTAGTGGAAGCCCAGCATAAGAAAAATTCTATTGAATTATTTAGGCCGCCCTATTGTCAATTTTATATTATATTTATGTATTTCAATAGTGTTATTAAGCTTTGTACAACGATTTGTTTGTTAGGAAAAATGGAAAGGACAAAAAAGTCTATGCGGTAGTACATAGCTAGCAGCTATTTTGGAGATGACCACATCTCCTAGATGCATAAACACTAGTATTCTACGTTTCGCATGGTAGATTTCATGGAAGCAAGGAAAGTAAATATTCAGCTTACTCACTTTATTAGTGGAAATAGAGCCCATATTTTTGCAAAAAACGTAGCACCGATACTCAAATTGGCAACTAAACAAAAGCTCGACACACAGCAGCAGTGGTGGCACGGAGAAAATGCAGCAAAGCTCGCCGGCTATTCAGCGTTATGAGGTAGCACGATTAGTGGGAGTCTTGGTTTCGTTGGGCCATTTGTTTGCAAGTGAACTGCAAATTGTATGATTTAAAACTGCAACTTGGTGGATAGAAATTCTGCTGGCAGGAATTTCTAACAGTATTCCCAGCGTTTCCAACAGGAAGGATTGCTTCTTTGGGCAAATGTGACCCTTCGATCGGCTTTGTGTTTAAAAACTGCGCCTCTTTTTTTACTTAATTTTTGCTCAGTACAAACCTGCCCGTTTTATTTTGATTGCAAATATGCATGACTTGATAAGAGGGCTGAGTTGGATTTCTACTTAGGCAAAACTATTAGTAAAGCCACCTGAACAATGAGAGTCTGTAGGAAGATTATTTGGTCAGCCACGAAGTCCTAGCTCAAAATTAATGTGGTGGCTATAACACAGGATCCAAGATATGTATACATTTGTATACATAGGTACATTGTAACTCAGAAGGGTAAAGAGTATAAGATAGACCAGATGCAGGTTTTTATTAGTCCGACACTAAACTTTCTATTACAATTGGCAATTGAAAATGCTGATGAGGGTTTCTGGTGCTTCTATATTTGCCCATTACGTCATCCTCACCTTTAATAGATCTTAAACTTGAGTCTTCTTTGTACAACATTTTACTCAGTCTGGTGGAATCTACATATATACATATATCTCTGATCGTCACTGATTTATAGATTTGCAGTAGGATTCCCATGAATAGGTTTTGATCTCTCTTTTATAGCTCTCACTGCTGCTTCACTATTTTTTCTAGCCTTTTTAAAGCCTTTAAAAACTGCTGACTCTCTGATAGTTTGTAGCGCTTCGTACAACGATCTCGATAAAGATAATAATAAGATAAGAAACAAACAGAAAAAAAGCATTTGATTGATTATTTGGTTTTGAACGAACCGAACTTTTTCTTTTTATCTGTATAGCTTGCCTTTTGTCCACTTCAGCCAACTCCCATTTCAAAACTGTCATCAGCTTTAGTTTCCCTATTAATTTTGATTTTGCTGCAAACAATTTTCAATTAAGAGTCGATGACACATGCGGGTTGAGTTTATTCATTGCTTTCATATCACTTTCAGTTGGAAGCATGTTCGGTTGGTTATCAAAAACTAAATAAAATAAAGCAGGGAATCACAATTACATTCTAGCTGAATGCACACACATAATAAAATTGAAATTGAATATAGAAATCGGTGCTGCAGAAAAGTGACAACAATGCAGTCGACTGACAAACCATCACAAAAACAAATAGCCAAAACTTGTAAACTTGCAGCGGAACAGTTGGTCTGGTAAGTGTCACAAAGGGCATTTAAAGCTGTTACCTACATATAGGCGATATTTTCACTCAATAAGCCAGTCAGGGCTGCCAACTATACATAGCTATTAAGTGCCATATTGAGGAGAAAAAGTGACAAAATGTGCCAAATAGAAAAATTAAAGTGCCAACAAGGCGCCATTTTTTTTTTTTTGATTCTACCCATTTACCATTAAAAATAAGAAACACATTCCTAAAACATAACTCCAATGCCAAAGTAAGATAAACCAGTTGTAGTACACTATAGAAATTAGAAAATTTTAGTTTGGAAAAAGTAGTACCCGCAACGGATTTCACAAAAATGTATTGAAATATTATTATTTTTAAAAAGTGCCATTTTGGCACTTTGTCCCAAATTTAAAAAATTAAGTGTCATTTGAAGTAAATTAGGGCCAAAAATGGCACGGTTTTCGCCAAGTTGGCAGCCCTGAAGCCAGTATGTAAGTAGCATAATGCGTCACAGTTCGTCAGCTGCTTGACCGAACGCCGGGTATCGTGTTGGCATTGACGGGCGCTGCCTGTCTACCTTTAGTTACCTCGTGCTGGTCATTGCCAATACCCTTTTTCGAGTTAACTTGCTGCTTCAATGGCGGCTACATGCCTGCATGGCTCGCAAACTGCAGGTTGCTCAGTCCGTCTGCCCTGCTGCCTGTCATCACCTAACTCTTTTATGTAATTTGTACGCACTTCCACATTTCAGCGTCTCTTCCTGGTTTAACCAGCGCTTTAACAATGTGGTAATCCAACACTTTGCATGCCCACATCCGTTCGAAAATTTTGGGTGCTTCTGTCGTCACTAGCTATCCAATAGTACTCCAAACGAAGAATTCCTGTTTATGTACACAAGTATTTATAATGAATGCATAAATTAATTTATGACTTACTTGCATTGCATTTTAAGTGGAAGTTATTGCTTTGCGATTGCGCTCGAGTGGTTCGCTGGCAATTGCCGCAATTAACTGCTGCTCAATGCCTCATGATTACTTGCAGACGATATTCATAAAATGAGTTTCTTTGTTTCTGGTCTATGCGCGCACGCCATTCGAATCATTTATGGGCCATCTACTTAATTGTGTTTGACCTGCTTGCTTGTTGCCCAGATAAGTTTGCTCAATTAATTCCCACATATTTGAATCTTCATGATGCTGTTTAGAGTAGGCAATCTTTTTGTGGAAAATCATGTTGTAGGAATTTGTATTTTTTTTTTACATTTATCTGTGGGTCAGTTGATTAGTAACGATTTGTTTAATGACTTAAATATTTTAAAATTTTTGTATGGAATTTGGTTTTTGTCTGCCTCTTTTAGTGATCATATGTAGTTTTAAAGGTTCTGTCCATATTTTTGGTTTCTTCTCGAATTTAAAACTGATCAATCAAAGTAAATTAATGCCAGTCACAGTTGCATTTATATGTAGTTGCTTCTTAAATGAGTAGTCCACTTGCAAAGTGCGCTATGTAAAATTTTTTCGATTTTTAGGTTTTGGTGGATTACGTACCAGTATTTAAAGTAGCAAAAAATAGCATCAAGTGTTAACTCTTCTTCCAAAAGTCACTATCTACCTATTTATAAACTTTCAAAAGTATCCATCTTCTGATGAACTTAGAAAACTGCTTTAGGTCGTATGGAATGTTAATGTTATCTTCTGTCATGTTATGTTATGTTATAATTTTATAAGGCTCTTATTTATCCAAATTTCCAGGTAATAAAAAAGATTCAATTCAAATGTTACTTGTTGTCGTAGTCGTTTGTTTTGTTTTTCAAATTTATGGCTTTCTAATATAAAATCACATAACGCTGTTTGCAAGTGGACTACTCAAATATACTAGGCCTGGTCAACTTGTATGCCAGATTTTTTTGACTATGAGGGTATGGCATAGGAGTATTCTACGCGAAATTCTATGCAAATTAGCCGAAGAAACTATGGGTATAAAATTGATTTCAAGCTTGCCAAATTGCGAAAATAGGAACCTTGTAATATTTGTGGTAGTATCGTAAAGAAGTCGGCCGCTGTGGTGTTGTGGTAAGCAGTGCGCGCTTTCACTCATCAGCACCTGGGTTCAAGCCCTGGTCAAAGCAACATCCCAAAAAATATAGAAAAAGGTTTTTTCTTAACAGCGGTCGTCCCTCGGCAGACAATGGCAAACCTCCGAGTGTATTTCTGCCATGAAGAAACAGCTTCTCATTAAAATACAATCGCCGTTCGGAGTCGGCGTAAAACTGTAGGTCCCTCCGCCTTGTGTGACAACATCAAAGCGCACGCCACAAGTCAGAGGAGAAGCTCGGCCAAACACTTACATATGTGTAAGCGCCAATCTATTATTATTATTATCGTAAAGAAGTGCGTTCGTCACCGAGCCTTAAAAGTGTTTGTTTGTTTTTACTCCCTCTAAAAACTCTTATGGGATCATGATACATTCATTATTTTTTAAGAATGCAGGTGTTAGTTAATATATATTCGAATGTACATATTTAGAAAGTATGTATATTAAGCATACTGGAAATTTAATTTGTAATCTTTTAACTCGAGTTTGCAATATTTACCTTGTCTTATCAATTTAATTGAATCAAATTTTTCAAACAGATGCCAACCCTCCTCAAAAATAGACTTTCCTAAACCTCTTTGGCCTGATAGCCATATTGGAATACTTAATTTATCTTATGAATTAAATTAAATTAAAATTTTCTAACAGGTGGCAACCTTCCAAAGAATATTATAGCCCGTTAGCCTTCCAAAACCTCTTTATTTTGACAGCCATATTGCAGGATTTACGCTACATTACACAAATTTTTCATATTCTTACGTTTAAAATTTTTTTCATACAACAAATGGAAATATAAATTTCTTACACATTTCCATTTTAATTAAACTTGTTATTCAATTAGTTAAATTCTCTCCAATTGTACATAAATTCCGCAAATTTTGTTTTATGTCCTTGTGACGAACTTGCGGTCGGGGTTTGACCCGCCCTAATGTACATATGGACATGTACTATATTTTTGCGAAATCATGAGTGTTATTCATCTTTTCCATGCATTTAACAAGTTCAAGGAACCATTGCATTTGGTTATTTAAATTTTTTTGTATGTCTTTCGTCATTGCTCTTTAATTAACTGAGTACGTAAATTTACACTTTTTTATTTTTATTTTTCTGGGTAATTGACCCAACTTCCTTGCAATCTAACAAAGAAATTCATTGAGAATTCAATGACCAAAAAATACACTACTGAGTACTTAAGAAACTTTCACTCACTCAGTCACCCAATTAAAAAGCTGTAAATTTACTTTATTAAACTTTGCTTGAGCGGTTTATGATCTTGTGTCCATGCGAACATGTGTACATGCATAGTTGATGAGCGGTTTATCTAAACAAAAATCAGCAAATAAAAACGAAGTATACATACATACTTAGTTCGCTTGTGATAAAAATAAAATGAATACAAAAGTTTAAAATTATCTTACTGAACCGCTCAGGCCTAATACTTTAAAAGAGCGTACAATTGCAATTTTTCGAATGCTTAAAAAATGGATATTTAAAACGGATCTAGGAAGCGAGGTAAATTATACTTAGGACAAGTAAACATTAAAGATACGTCTCATTTCTGAAATAGTTCCGGCTGTGAGGACCTGCGAGTTCAGCTTCTATTCTTCGTATAGACACACCTCCTGTAAAATTTGTTGAAATTTTGTCGTAGAGCTGAAGGAAAAGACTCTGATATGTACATAAAATAAATAATATGCAATATAAAATGGAAATGGAAATGGAAGAGAGTGTAGATATTAATGACTCGCGAATCTATTGAATCAGATTCAGCCGAAAGTAGACGCATCTCTGGACTCTGGACGAGATCCGTTTTCGATGGCAAAATTTTCATTTTTAAAAGCAAGAAATAGGATAATCTTTAGAAATTAAATAAATGTGTCTGTTAATTTTCCCCAAAATTCATAAAATTTAGTACGTAGCCAAAAAAGTTTTGTAGAGGGTGGGCGTCATAGTAAACAACTCTTCGTTGTCTTCCAACTGCGTAGACGAGCAGTGTACACCAAATTTCATCAAAAATAATTTTTTTTTTGAAATTTGCACCTCCTTTTCCAGAAATGTAACCAATTTTGACGTTCTTTTAGATTTATGCTTTTATAGTTAAAATCATCATGTAATCTGAATTTCCAAAATCGCATAACATTAACTATTTCCGCCGATGAGAGCTGTGGGCGTGTCAACATTTACCATTTTCCACATTCTTAAGTGCAGAATAGCGAATATACGAAATTTTAGCGAATTTGTAGTACGGTTACTACTTATGGCCGCAGCTTATATGGGCGCGTCCCACTGTGCAACATCGACATTATCGTTAAAAGCAAGGACTACGACTGTTCAGCCTTCTAGGGATTAGATAGAGGCGAATGGGTCTATAAAAATGTAGTATAAAAGAGTAACTATTGCTTTAGTTTTTTTTTTTTCATTACAAAATAATTACATCTTTCTGACTATTCTTTAACAGGAATTAAAAACTGTCAGAAATGCGGGTTTTGAACGATTTAAGTAAAAGATTCGTCAATAACTAGAGCCAATTAAGTATTTTGAGTATTGATTCTGATCTGATGGAAAAGTTAAATTACAAAAATTATTCTGTCTTTCCATAGACTACCACTATATCTAAGAGACAGTTGCTAGAATTTCTCTGTAACTTTTTTCTTCGTCCATGCGCTCTAATTCAGAGTGTTGATGCATAAGACGCCCGGTGATCTTGAAGGAAAATGCACTTTTTAGTGAGCAGATTTACTTTTTATTTTGACTAATTTGTACTTTAATGTATTTGAAAGATTCACTTGCCAACCCAGCTCCAGCTTGTTAACCACTCCCAATTTATTCAACACAATACACTCATGCATTCATATGTACTTAATTACCGAACTGCACTTGCGGGACCCATTCAGGTTTTCCAAATAATTTGGTGACCTCGCCATGAATGAGTGACATTGACATTTAACTATCACTGTCATAGTGACAGTGACATTGCACTGCTACTACTGTTTTATATTTTTTATTTGGTTATTGCTTGTGGTGTGTATGCATGTACGTACGTGTTTTCAGCTATTATTAACTTTCCATTACGATTACTATAAAAATACATTTGTGTGTACAAAATATGCACATTAGGGTGGTCCATAAATGCATGTGGAAAAAGTTGAGTCGGAATTTTTATGCTCTCACCCCCTAGGATTGTTCTATACCGAAAAACATATATACGCGTATTTTTTATTTTGAAATCAAAAAAAATAGTTAGAGGTTGTTCAAAACGCCCAAAGTTGTGCATGTATTTTTTATGGGGAAGAAACAACTTGTCGTAGAAATGTTATAGAATTCTTAAAAATCAATATTCTATCGGAAAACTCTGTTTATCTGCAGGAGATTCCCAATTGATTGATTGAAAATAAATATTTTTCTTCTTAAAAATACGTGGGAAACTTTGAGCGCTTTGAGCGACCTCTAAATATTTTTTTTTTTGATTTCAAAATAAAAAATAGGGGTACACTTCTTTTCGATATAGAACAATCCTAGGACGTGAGAGTAATACAATTTCGACTTTACTTTTTTTTTGGACCACCCTAATGTGCATTGCAGGAAAGGCTGCCATTGGCACAAACAATTTCATTCATTAACTGTTGCAACAGAAAAATCATGCCACAAAATAAAAAACGTACAATGCATACAATTGGGAATTACTTTGTTAAGAAAAGGAAAGTAAACATCTGCTAAAGAATTACACATTGCTTCGCCAAAGGAAAAATTGGCATCCCATTTCGTGACACAACCACACACACACATACACAGTCGAATAGCTAAACACATAAAAAAGCAGTTATTGTATAATTGTTAAACTATTGCAAACTTTACTTTGTGTGTAGCCATATAATGGTTACTTGAGTACATACATACATACACTCCTAGGCTGATGTACAATTTTATGGCATGCCATTTTCGAAGTGCCACTCACTCTACACATACATAGCGCAATTTTCAATCGCTCTCAATTAATTTCATTCATTAAGTTTTTGGACTTTCAATTTTTAGTTACATAGTTTGAAGAGTTTATTTGTTTTGTTAATGTGTTGGGTTTATTGAAAGTATGCCCATATTCGTAGTATGTATTTATAGTATAGTGATCCCCAGACATCTAATACAATTGCTTCGAACTAACGTGCGTTTGAAAGTTGACATTTCGGTCTGCAATTCTAGTCAACAGAGTTTTGCAATCTAAGAAACTGGTCACCTAAGAATCTGTAAGAATCTAGTGATAATCGGGCCTGCTCTCGTTGACATTTATCGGAAATGTATCGGTATTCTCCATTTTGAAACAAAGACTCTAGACACACCTAGAAATATTCGTTATCTTGTTGTTAAAAACTACAGCGCACAGTGGTTCAAAGTTGGCATTTTGTGTTCACAATTCAATGGAGCCTCAATTTTTCACTAAATTTTATTATTTGTTTTTTAATGAAAGCTAATAAAATTTGCAAGAGACCAGTTAAGTCCGTTTTTTTGAATTTACGTTTGTTTGAATTAAATTTTTTAGTGTAAAGTGCAGAAAAAGTAAAAAAGTATCAGTTTTTAAAAAAATCGGTTCTCCTGTTCCAGTTAATAAATTTTAAAAATAAAAACTAGTTGAAAACAAGCGTAGGGTTCACCCAAATTAAAAAAGAAAATCACTAGAAAAATTTGAAATGTTATAAAAAATTTAAATAATTTTTTTTTTGAGTTTCTAGAAAAATGTTGGGTATGCAGTTTTATAAATCGTTGAAATTTAAAATGCAGTTTGAAAGATTTTTAATAATTTTTTCGCTAACATTTCGAGAATATTGCATGCTAAATGGGAAATAAAAGCTTTTGTTTAAAAATCATCGCGAAGTTTAGCCACTAGCAACATACACTTTATTATACTAAAAATTAATGATATATAAAACAACATACCCAAACTTTTATAAAAATAAAAAAAAATTATAATTTTGGTGAACCTTTTTTTTCGTTTTGGGAGAATCTTGAAATTGTTTTCAACTAGTTTTTATTACTTAACTTTTATTAACTGGAACAGGATAATCGATTTTCTTCATAATTGCTACTTTCTCTACCTCTTCTCAACATTGCACTAAAAAAGTAATTTTTAGCAAAAAAAAACCGACTTAAAAAAAATATATATGTATCTATATATTTCACGATTCACTGATCGGATCTAAACCTAATTAGTATGGGACCACCTCTGAGACACTACCTTTCCGTTGCAAGAAGAATTATCGAAATCGGTTAACGTGGTCCAAAGTTATGCGGTAACATACATAAAAAAAAAATATATGTATATGTATATAAATATTCCGACGAACTGATAACCTCCTCCTTTTTTGGAAGTCGGTTGAAAAAAAAAACGTTTCGGAAAATTTTTTGTAATAGAAAATTATCGTTGATTTTTTTAAGTTTTTTGTTGTTGACGGTCTTCGTTGTTTTTTCCATGCTTTTTATATGGAGGAAAATGCGCACCATTGCAATGCAATGCATTNACGTTTCGGGAAATTGTTTGTAATAGAAAATTATCGTTGATTTTTTTAAGTTTTTTGTTGTTGACGGTCTCCTTGTTTTTTCCATGCTTTTTATATGGAGGAAAATGCGCACCATTGCAATGCAATGCATTGTGCGAAAAAAAAATTGTCAATAGAAATCATAATTTTGAGCTACTTCGAACTTCCACTATATTATTGTACATACTAAAATTAAATGGGCTATAAAACTGCTTACTCTAAATATGTAAATGAAGAAGAGGTTGAAATTTCGATGAAAAGTTTGCCATTTTGAGAAGTTTGAAAATGTTTGTTTAAAAATTTTAGAACTCGATAAATTGTATACAAAGTTTGAAACTTTGATGAAAAGTTTGAAATTTTTATAAAAAATCGATAAATATTTTACAAAGTTTGAAATTCTGATTTATATATTTTTTGTTATAGTGTGTTTTTTAACTAACAAATCTTTACCTCATTTCAAAAAAAAAAAAAATTGTGGCAGTAAGTTATGCGTAAAGGCCAGTGTAAATTGAAACGATTTTCGATAAGCTCTCTTCGTCGTTTGAATATAAGTCTTTCAAGAATTTATGAACGGTAATAGGCCCGATCAGCTTTTTTTCTCAAAAAATTTAATTAAGATCTTCATTCATACATATGCCCCGTTCAATACATTTACTTCTTTACAGAACTTCTAAAATCGCTGCCGGCATTCCAAGCTGCCGCTTTGCGTATCCATACACATATGTATGTATGTGGGGATGCATGTACTAACGTATGCATTCATATGTATGTGAAAAGCTTTCTTTTCATCCTCATGCATTTATGGTTTGTGCACTTGCTAATAGCCCGCCTAAAAGCATGCAACGTTATTCGAAGGTCTGGTAATAAATGCAAAATGTCTTGTGCTGCATGTGGATTGTGGAACTTAATTAAATAAGTTTGCGGAATGGCGGATGTTGCTGCAATTTGGTGCATATAAAGAGCTTTCAAAGCGAAGCTGAAAAGCTTCGAATCCAAAATTGTTCTCACATGCAATCATGAACATACATACAAACATATGTATGGTACAGTAGTTGGCGAAAAGAAGAGTACATACACATTGTACAAGTGCATAGTTTTAATTTATAAGCAAAACATTATTTAACAGGATTTTGTGATTAAACTTCTTTCATACAATAATTACCAGCACAAAAATATATTTTAATGGATAGTATAATTTTGCGTTCCCTATTAGAATCCAAAACTATGCGATATGTGTTTTTGTTTACATAGTTTAAAAATTAAAAGCGAAATAACGAAAAACTCGTATTTACCTGAACATTGAGAGTAATTAGATACAATGATAGGTTCTCTCAAATGTCCTTATTTATTTCTTCAATTATACAGTGCAACACTCCAAAAGGGAACATAATGAGACCTATTCCAAATATGTATAAGTAAATAACAAAGATTTTGCAAAAGTTGGTTATCGTTTTATTTTATATCGATTTGAAGTTAGAGATAAAAATTGGAATTTACTATTCAAAAGAGTTCAGAGCCTTCATTTGTCAACCGATTTGATAATCTTAATGAAAGCCAATAAATTTAAACTTTACCTTTGGGGGTAACCCTACAGTTTTAAAGTAGTTTTTATTATGAGACATTTATTAATGGGAACAGGAGAATCGATTTTGTTTAAAATTGTCCCTTTTTCTGCACTTCGCACTAAAAAATTTTGAGCAGTAAACTCCAGTTTTGGACCAATGTGCAGCGCTTCTGCTCAGTGATACGAAAGAAGAATTGCAAATATTTTGATTATTCATTTTTTTATAATCTGTGTGAGGCAAGTATGTAAGTACAGGCTAGCCTGTATGATGTTACATATTTTGAACGTTGGGAAAAAGGCAAACTTATTTTCAAAGTCAATTTTGTGAAAAATGTTGTAAAAATCATCTTTTCTGACGAAGCGCCGCATACTACTGTTGAATACAGGACGCTCATTGCGATGAGGTAATACGGTTTCAGCATTTACTGATTTGTGGAAAATCATAAAATAGCGGTTATATTCGATCCAAAAAAGAAATTTCCATTTTAACGGGTTAATTATATTTTTTTTTTTGTTTTTTTATAAAAATCACCTACACTGAGAAAAGAGTTTAGTTACGTCAACTAAATATGTTTTTATCAACACATGATTTGGTTATAGTTACATTATTTGTTTATAGTTACCAAATCATGTGTTGAGAGGAATATATTTGGCTGACTTTTTTCTGAGTGTATGTGTACGGTTCCTGATTATAATTTATCCCTTAAACTTAATTCTTCGTCACTTTTGACTTAATTAAATTTAGTATGAATTAGAAGAACAAAATTTGAAGTATTACAACATCTCTTTGATTGAAAGAATCATTTAATGCTTTCAATATAATGCATTTCAATTGCAATGCATTAGAAACTTCAATTATATATTTGAAAAACTCATCAAGCACTTGAAATCGAAAACGAATGCGTGTTGCAACAAAGACTGGTTAGAAGTTAGAAAAAAAAACCGAATGTATTTTGAGAATTTAAATTACTTTTTTTGGTGATTGATTTCTTCATGTAAGAAGGGTACTCCACATCCGTGCACAAACATACATATGTACATATAAACTTCATATGTATGTGCATACAATGGACAGGAATTGATAAATCCACTTATAGAATACTAAATGCTTCACAAACATTTTATAAATTTCTAAAATGCATTTAAATGTGCTTTTGATTTTACAGAGTGAGTGGGAGATGTTGATCAATGAGATAATGTAGATAATGTTTTATGTATTTTTGCATTTCATGTTTCGATGAATCATTCTAGAACTTCGGAAACGCCGTTTAGATTAAAAAAGAAATATATATATAACAAAAAAGCACGTTTTGATATTTTATCTTATACATATCCGCAGAACAAAAACAAAAAAAATATTTTTTTTACGTATCTGAAATTGAAGCAAAAAAAAAATAAATAAAAGTGCGTCTTATAAGTTTTTTCCACCAAGTTATGCAGGCTTTTAGCATTTTCCAAGTTAATGACCCACCTCTAAGTGTTGTCCAGGGATTTTCTGGTCATACTACTTTATACGTTATCCCTAACCTTGGCAGGCCAAGATACCGTCAGCTTCCCTATTAAATGCTTACAGTACCTTAGTAGTCGAATTCCTAATAATAAGAGTTTAGACTGTGGATGAGCTTATAGGCAACCACACTGTTGGATAGGGCACTGATTGCGTTATTTGGAAATCTTTAACCCTCTACTTGTCCCACTGTTGTGACCCTTTTTGCCCTCTTGTTATCTAACAGGACAAAATAACGCCAATATGCATTGCATAATTTAATTATTTATTTTGATAAATTAACTTATTATATATTTTTTCTTCTTTTTTACAGGTAAGTTGACAAGGCTTTATATAATAATGCAATATAAAATAGTAACTGCTGCTAATGCCGAAACTGAAAGAGTGAAGTGTAGATGAACATATGTATGTATATTGCCATGAAACTTAATTGCTGAATTTTTTAATAATCTTACTAATTATTTTACTAAAAAAATCTCCCACGCGCCAGAAGAGACATGATCGAGAAATTCAAAATATCAAAGAAAGATTTCGCTAGTTGTGGCATCGAAAGTTGTTCCAAATTGTCGACGGAGACAACGTTCGCATCACCACATACCAGTTAATAAACTAAATGGCCTTTGCATAAGCTTATACCAGTTCATCAACCAGAATATTGAGTGGATTTGACTTTTTACTGTAATCTCATGCTGAGCGTCTTGATGCATATAAAAAAATTGTTACTTTTGAGCGTCAGCGTTTCAGCGTAATTTTTTTCGAAAAAGGAAAAATTACACAATGCAAGCTCGTAGTTAAAACTTTCTGCTTTTCCCTTGTTAACAAATATTTCTACACATGTAAAAACATGAATTTATATACTTTTTAAACTTTTTTCTTATAATATAAATTTAACGCTGCCTCTACTCTTTCTTAACTCTGCCATTTTATGACAATTGCATGCTGAATGCAATCAAAGCTTCGTTGGCAGTGGCGCATGCGCATGGCAGCTATTGAAAGCTATGCATAAGTAAACACGTAACCCTTTCTTTTCCTACCGATTTAATTTCCAAATAAATAATTAAAATTCAGCAATATTCACCAACTCAACTAGCGTAAAATCAGCGTGTTACACTCAATGGCGAAATTTGATTGGCAAAGGTGTGAAATCAATGCAAATTGTCAGCATGTAATTCCTTATTGTTTAATGCCTGATTGAATGTTTCGATATTAAAAATATGTATGTATGTATGTATATTTGGCTGCTACTACAGTTTTATGCATTACTGTATAATTTTACATTTCCCTTTTGGCATTTGCTTTAATGCATTTTATAGCATTCATATCTCGTGTTATTCCGGATTTTCACTAGGCGTTGAAATGACACCCTGGGTGGAGAGTCATGCCTGTCGAGCTTGTAAGCAAAAAGTGTAGGGGTAGGTAAACACGCATGGTCAGCGGTTTTTTTACGTTTCGGTTTTATCGAAACGAACATTTACGTTTTTCTACTTTGAGTTTGCGATTCGCTCCTGTCTTAAAATGAGGACGAAAAAATTGACCAAAGAAAATTTGACGCTTAAATATCAAAAAAAAAAACGCAAGGAACGCCGCAAAGAAAAAGTCATCGTGTAAATGCACGACTTAACTTAACTTTAACTTAACAAATTTAATGCCAAGTGTAAGTCCGGCATTACTATTTTTCATAAATAATTTGTTTCATTTTGCATTAAAAATTTTTTTTTTTTTAATTTTAACCAATAAACAATTTTAACTTTACTCACGTATATGTTTGTATTCGTACGTCCTACTGTAATTTAAAATGATTTTTGTTTTTCCAGTTTAATTAATAAAAATAATAATTAATATTTGAGTTATTTATCGGTCAAAGGAAATTAGTATTACTTGATTTTTGTTTTTTTTTTTCGATCAAAAATAATGATTTTATTTTTTTTTCATTTTTTTTGCTAAAGATAATAATTATTATTGAGTTTTATTTTTTCACTTAATAATAATGATCATTTAAAAAACTCAAAAGCTGTACCAGTGTGATTTCCGACGTATCCTTTTCAGAGGATAAAGTCCCAAAATTTTCAAGCCAAAATTTGAATTGGTTACGTCTGTATGACCTTGTCAATTTTATAAATAATCATTATTTTTAAGTGGAAAAATAGAACTCAATAATAATTATTACCTCTGAGCGAAAAAATTAAAATCATAATAAAATCATTATTTGTGATCGAAAAAATAAAAACTAAATAATAATTATTTCCGTTGAGCAAAAAAAATAAGTCATAAAATAATGATTAAATGCTGACTTAAATTATTTTACTCATAAAGATCACCGTCCCTGTTTAGAATATAAGTTTTATTGAAACTTTAGTTTTGGTTAAAAATTTTCCTAATTTTTTAAATATTCTTCGCCTTTAATTCAATACAAAAATTTATTAATTGTCATACGAAAAAAAATAAGTTTTTTCAATAAAAAAATAACGCAAAAAATAAGGATAAGGAAAAAAATTTGAATAGTGTTTATTTGATCGACTTTTTTATCTATATTTTGCCATCAATCACATCAGATTTCATTAAATATACGTAATGAACAATCGCCAAATGTAATAGCTTTTGCTCCCAAATAAATGTCAAATCTGCCCTACAGCTCAGTTCGTTCGTGGTCGTTTTACACGTTTCAAGGTAATCAATCGGCTTTATCGGGAATTTAATGTGAACAAATATTCCCAAAAAATATAGAGTAAATTTACGATAGGGCTGAATGTATGACATCGACCGCGTGCATCCCAAAAAACTGTCGCCATGACCTTTTTGGCAGGCAGACACACCTTGGCCTTCTTTGGTGCGCGTTCACCCAGAGAAATCCATTGATTTGACTATTCCTTGCTCTGACGTGTACCGTGATATATTCATATTTCGTACACGGTTACGAAACGGCTCAAAACTTCTTTCTCATTGCGGTTGATCACTCCTTTGAGGTGGCCACGTAGCAGTGTTGCCACCTTGTAATTCCTCAAAACGTGAGGAGTTTCGGGTGCGCTTGAGTATTTTTTGAGGATTTTTGATTTGAGGAATTTCATCTAGATATATTTGCTGATAAAAAAAGCAATCATGTTTTACACAAGAGAATTGTTAAATCGCTTTGCAAATTTTTGAACAAAAAACTTGCCGAAGTCTTATAAAGAGCAAAATACACCACACAAGCGGCTTGTCAAACATTCTTCAGACCTACTTTTCCCATTTCGCCTTACACCGTGAAAACATGACTCGTTCAAGCAAAGAAGTTTATTTTTCTTCCGGTTCACCATGTAAAAGGGTTTGGTTTTGTTCGATTTTTCTTTCTTGCGTCCTCATTCGGTAAAAATTCCGTTGCGAATGAGGTAATTTTATTATACACAACGAAAGCGGTTTGATGAAACGTCAACATGGCGCGAAAAAATTTATTTTTGTTCACATTTCCCTCAAATGGCTTGTTAAACCTTCAAACACCCCCATACACAACATAAATAGTATTAAAGAAAGGGATATTTCGCTTGGTTTGTCTAAGCCCCTTGTGTGGTGTTTTTCGCTCTTAAGCACATCTGCATTTGCTGCTGAATATTCAAAATGTTATCGGAAATTTTTTTCATTCCATCGTTATATTTTCAACTTATGTATTTTGAATTTGCGAATTCTCGGTAACGAATGGAGAGAACATGCATTGTTCGATCATAAGGATATTCATATTGATTTTTCATTAGATCCAGAAAATTATAGGAAAAAAGTTTTTGAATTAAAAGATTATTCAGGTTCATATGAGTTTCCCAATTTAAAAAATGTGTGGGACTGACTTTAGGACCAGATTGAGCACTGATATAGTTGCAGCAATATTATATAGCAAGGCATAAAAAACAACGGTGATGCTTTGTTTGAACCGCAAGAACAAATGTACCAATCGAATTGGAGAATGTAATTAATTTTTATACTAGGTACCTGTAAATAGTATGCAGTACACAATATTCACGTCTATAAAAAGAAAATTTTGAGTAATGTGTTCGGATTTTGAGTATTTTTCATTTGTTTTTGAGGAATTTGGCATTTTTTTTTGTGGCAACACTGTCACGTAGTTACGATTATGGTTGAGTGTGAGCAATCGCGGCACCTATCGCTCAGTTAGCGTTAATAATAATAATAGATTGACGCTTACACATATGTAAGTGTTTGGCCACGCTTCTCCTCCGATTTGTGGCGTACACCTTGATATTGCCACACAAAGAGGAATGACCGACTCCGAACGGCGATTGTATTTTTATGAGAACTTGTTTTTCATTGCAGAAATACACACGGAGGTTTGCCATTGCCTGCCGAGTTATGTAAGACCGCTGCTAAGAAAAAACCTTTCTTCTACATTTTTTTTGCGATGTTGCTTTAACCAAGGGTTGAACCCAGGTCCTGCGGAGTGGTGGCGTGCACTGCTAACCACTACACCACAGCGGCCGCCAGCGGTTAGCGTTATCGTGTCTAAATATTCATGTAAAATGTGAGATACCCGTTCAGTTAAGTTACTCACAGCCCCAGCCAACTCACGCACGTCCATTCCCCAATCGTCCAATAACATTCCATGGATTTGATCGACGATTTCTAGAGCCTAACTTTCAGGTCGCCCAAAAGAGGTCGTCACCAGCACAGCGGAATTTAAAGTTCCCATAGTATTTGTTGTGAGGGCTTTATCAAAAATACCTTCTCTTTGGAAGCTGTATTAGATGTTCGATTAGCCATGCCATTCAATGGCAAACGAAAAGGAAGTTAAATAAAGAAAACAATAGCAATAGGCAAGCATGTCGGTAAGTGTCGGTCATTCGTATCCAGTCAAGCAGATTCGATTTCAAAAAAAGGGCCTCATCCGTCCTAGCCATTGGTTGCCCAATTAATCAATTTACGTCCCACATTCAGATGAGAAAGTGTACCAGTAGTCAGAGTAGTAAAAGAGGGCCAACATTTATCCTCTTAGATGACTAGGGTACGGTTGCTAATTCTCCGGCCAAGCTTCTGGTAGAAAAAATATTGACATCTAAAAATCAATTAATCAAATAGAATTTTTTTCATTACACTTTACGTACTTTTGCACAGAACGAAGACCTCACATGTGCATTCTACGCCAACATCATCGTGCACTTTCTCAGATATAAATGCCCTCATTTACTATAGCACGCATACTTTTAAGTAGATGTGAACACCATGTTTGCAGAAATGTCAAAACAAATCTAAATTCTCTTGGAAAAACACTGCGCTACTCGATAGATTGTATATTTGAAAATATCTTCTAAAAATAAACATTTTAGAAAATTTTCATAGATACACACAGTTATGTACACATACATACATATGTATGTATATAGTTCTTGACTCTACTCTGCTGTTGTATGCAGTATTAGACACTAAAGTGTAGAAAAATTAGGCGTAAAACGGTCTCTGGACGAACACGGAAACCGACATGCAACGGACAGTTCCATGCCACAATTGCGTGTATGCGTGCGTGTGTGCTGTATGCGTCCTCTCTTGACTTAACTTGTGCGGCACAGGCCAAGGCAGGGCAGCAGGCCAATGAACAGTGGTACATAGTGGAGGGTACAGTATTTAAAGAATTGTAGAATAGTGTTCAGTTATTTGAATGAAAACTGCCCCTTTTTGATACGGCCGTTATGTGAAAGCCTTAATAAATTAATCTAAAATTTTAAAAAAAAAAAAATAACAATACATTCTCGAAACTAGGGAACAAAAATAGTAAAACTGCGTGTTTAGTTTTTATCTATGACGTTAGGACTTTTTTAAAGGACTTTGAAGCTCAGTCAAGCACGACCCCATCTCTGCTTAGCTTTCCAGTGTTAAATTTCGATAATTCGGCCTTTGACGTCCCGGAGCGATGCGCCCATGTCCACCGCGCAAGGTATGTTTGTGCATCTTGCTAGTTTAACCGCTGTTTCAAATCCGTATAAGTCCCTTTAACCAACATAAGAGTTCGAATTGATCAGAAATTAAGGTCCACTTTCCCTGTTTTCACCTGGTTTACTTACGACAATCGACGCCGTCTTTAGCGTTTGCAGTGGCGAACGCTGCATTCTTGGAAATTGTACCTTGACTTCAGCGTCTCGCCAAAATGATTGGTTTTCCTCTCTTCCCGTTTCGGAGTGTTGCCTGGAACAGTCAACGCAGCATTCGATGTAGTCGGGAGCTCATCAGTGTGGCAGATTTAACCGAGTCCTGCTTGGAAGTTTCCGAGGCACCACGAATTGTTTTGTTTTTGATTATGTTTTATTAATTTATTTATTTTTTAATTAAATTTCTTAAATTAAAATTTGTTATTAATTTTAATTTTTAAATTACACTTTTTAGATTTTTGATTTTTTTGATCGAAATTTTCTTAAATATTTTTTTTTTATTAAAATTTTTTAATTTCAATTTATTTTGTAGTTTAGTTTTTTAATATTTTTTTTCATAAACATTTTTTAAATTATTATTATTTTTTTTTAATTAAGTTTTTTTAATTAAATTATTTTTTTAAGTTTTGTTTCTACAAGTATGCTTGGAAGGGGCGGTCCATACTTGTAGAGCCGGCGTAAAA
>NW_016166249.1:18451-24874 GCF_001687245.7 Rhagoletis zephyria | reverse complement strand
TAGAATACCTTTTTATTTGCCATTGGGGATTAGGTAAATAGTACTCATATGGCAGAGTGGCACAGATCACGAGGACGCGCGATCATGCCGGTACCCGTCGGATGCTACTCGAGGCGTACTGCACCCCGCACTAGTACTCCACTGCGCAGAGGGGTACTCTCCCGTAAGTGTGTAAATATTAATATACATATATACTTACATACATATGTATGTATATATACAGTGTCGGCCACTTGAATAGCGCCCCAGTATTGACAGTTTTACACTTGTTTATTTAAAAAAAATTTTTTATGTTCATACATTTTTATAAAATTATAGCATTTTCTATGACAAAACTATATACAAAATGTGTAATGGTTCAACAAACATTCATCGAAATTTCAAACTGAAAAAAAATTTTAATTTTTTTAAGTATGCAAATTTCTAGGGCCTAAAATCTACCGTTGATTTTTGAGATTTTTTTTCCTACCGTGAACTCGATTAAAAATTTGGTAGATTCGGTTCGGTGGTTCAAACCGTGCTCACACCTTTCAATTGGTTCTTCAAAACTGAGCTAATTAGTAGAAAACCCCGTTAATCTGGTTCAAAACCGGTTCACATACCTGATAAAAAAAGATTTTGATTATATCAAATTATCAGAAATTAACGGTAGTTTTTAGCCCCTTGAAATTTGCACTTTACTACTCTAAACTTTAACTGCATACTCAAAAAGTTTATATGTTTCAAATTTTCATGAAAATTTTTTAAAATGCTCTAAATGTTGTACAAAGTTTAAAAATTCGGTTTTACGTGGTTTTTATTATAGAAAATGCTATCTTTTTACAAAAAATTTATGCATATTAAACCAAAAAAAAACTGTCAATACTGATGATCAAAAGACGGTGCTACTCAAGTTCCCGACACTGTATGTATGTATGTGTGTGTTAATATTGTATTTGTTGCTGAAAGTGAGCGCGATTTGTGGCTAATGAAAGTGAGCGTGTGAGCTAAGTGTTTAGGTTGGATTTGCGTTTGACGGTTAAGCCGGGTGCGCGCGAGCATTTGATTTGATGTGATTTGAATTGTCAACTTGAAAATTTGTATTCGTATATTTCACATTTTATTTGCGAGTTAAAAGCGCAACATTTAACAAGTGAATCCGGCGGAAAGCGGGTCTGTAGTGAAATATTACTTTTCTTGCAATGAAAAAATATAATTGAAGGATGGGAATTCAATACACTCAGTATGAAGAGAAAGAAAGAATATATTGCTGAACGGAACTACTAATCTCTTTGTAGAAACTTCGAATAAATATTGTAAAATAAAGAATTTTAAGTGCTAAATAAATATTTGGAAAAATGAACGGGTTAATTCAAATTAATAAGGAAAGATATGTGCATACATAACTATAGACGTGTTGTGAAAAAAAAAAGTTTCAAAAATGTACGGCTCTTTAAATGAGTTCTAAAAATTAAATAATGAAATACAAATGCATACATACATATGTACAAACATACATATGTGCATATATGTAAACAAAATAAAAAAAAAAAATAAAATAATTGTTGGGAAAAATTAAATAAAAATGATTAATAACAAAATTGCGCGAAGTTATTCATCGAATTCCTCAGAACTTCAGTAATTACATATTGTCGTTTCAAGTACAAAACCGCGTATCGTCGTTCTGCAAAACCGCGTAACTAATATTTGCTGCCAAAAATTGGATTCCTTATCCAATCCTATCCATTCGTCCTGAAATATACTAGGCAGAAATGCGATTTCTTTATAAAAAAATAACCATTTTGAAATATGAGTGTTTTTACTCTCTACACGGTTTTGTACTTTAGANTTGTACTTTAGACGACGATATGCATACCGTTATTTTTGTTCCCGTGATTGTATGTACCTGTGGTATGCCGGTGAAAAGATCGTTAAAAATTCCATTGGTCGGTCCTACATCCAAAAAATTAAAAGTTTTTCGGTAATTTTGGCCATTTTTAAGATTAAAAAAATTACAGAGTGCGATGATGAAGTAGAAAAATTTTACACATGTTTTTTTAAAAGAGTATTTACTTACATTTTGCCGTTCGTCTGAAACACAAAGAAACATTTCTCGGGCTTCGAATTTTTCTCTGATAACACCCAGGCTGCAAACTGGTCAAAAATCGATGCGATTCGGTTCAGTGGTTCGAACCGCTTAGAAAAAACGTGTGCCGTTTTATGGGTGTCCCCGAAACGTAGTTCGATTCGGTTCGAATTGTCAATTTTTTTTTATATCAAGTATTTTAGAAAAAATCAACGAACTTCAACGAAATTGCATCAAAGTTTCAAACTTTTTAAACAGAATTAAAAAAAAAACATCGTAGCCGGTTGAAATGCCGGCACATGCAGTATTTAAATGGTAGAAAAAAATTTTTTAGTAAACAAAATTTATAATTTTCATATGAAATTTAAATTTGTAAACGCTTGTCAATAGCATTTTCAATCTTGATAATTTATCAAGATTTTGATTTCTGTGCTAGAATTCCCATTCTTGATAAATAATAAAAAATTTATAAATTATAAAAAATTTTAATTTATCAAGTGCACAGAATCGCGCTATAAATATCACACTGGTTCCTTACTGCCGTAAATGGCTAGAGAATAATGAGTTAATTAAATTCATCAAAAACTGCATCTAAATTCAATTTTGAAAAAAAAAAATATGTCGCTTATGTTATTTTCGCGGTTAAGGCTCGATATCTTTCGCAATAATTTTATTTTATTTTAATACTGAGTAATAGTAAAATTCATTAAATACTTGTCTAATTAAAAATCTATATATATTTGCATATAAGGCGGGATCAATCAGTATTAAAAATATGTTGCAGAAACACAACAGCGAACAACAGCTTAGCTATGCAGCAATAACATGCCAAAACAGTATGTTTGAGATGAAAATAATATTTTTACAGAAAATGTTGAATTTTGCAGTACTTTAATCAATATACATAAAGTGGTCGAAAAAATTATAGCCGCACCATAATTTGACAAGTTTTAACATATTATTTTTTTGTAATTTAATTTTGGTTATTTGTTTATAAAAAATATAGTTCATTCTTTAACATAACCCGTGAAAATCCTAGTTTAAAACTTTGTGCAATATTGAAAAAAAAATCAACAAACTTTCGTAAAAATTACGAGCTCCTCTAATTAGATTTCCTATAAAGGTATGCAGTTTCGTTGCCCATTGAATTTTAGTAGAATAAAGTACTAGTTTCAAGTGGCTAAAAATTACGGTTGATTTTTGAGAATTTTCTTCGTCGAAGATTTTACTGGTTTCTTCAATGTACAATTCAATTGTGTGTATTCCTAAAGCGAAACAAAGTTTTCCGATAGAAAAATATTGATTTTAAAGAACCATTTCTACAAAAAACTGTTTTTTCCCCATATAAAATACATAGAAAACTTTGAGCGCTTTGAGCGACCTCTAAACATTTTTGATTTTAAGATAAATAAAAAACAGGGGTATGTTTTTTCGGCATATAACAATCCTAGGGGATGAGAGTATTAAAATTCAGATTTTCCTCTTTTTTACCACCCTAATGTACATACATACTTACGCTCACTATATTATATCGGCGAACACACTTGTTTTTTAAATATTCACAATATTTTGCAAGCTATAATTTTTTGTTATCTTTGTACACAAAAATATGGTTCATGTTATAAACAAACCCATATAAATCAAAGCATCAAATTGTAAATAAAATTAAGGAAAATTCAACGAATTTTCATTCAAATTTTAAACTTTGTACTCAGCTTTTCTCAAAAATTTGTGGTATGCAGTTTTATAGCCCGTTCAATAACAGTGCACAAGTTTGAAGTGGCTCGAAAACTGCGTTGATTTTGAATAATTTTTTTGCTGACAGCTCTACGTATTTTCTTCCATATGAAAAAAAAATAAATAAATAAAAATTCGCTCATACCTTGTATGGAGAAAAATGCCTAGAGCCCCACAGTGTTTCGACTATATGGAGGCAGGAAACTTAGCTTGTGCTCTAGTTTTACTTAGGAATAGAGAATTGTAAAATTTGGTAAATATGGGATAATTGCCACGCCCTCCACTCTTGTGGGCGGAAACATTAAATTTAATCCGATTTCAATGAAATTTTGTTTGTACTCTCTCTTTTGTTAGAAAAACCTAAATATAAAAGATGGGGAAGATTCGATTTCGATAATTCTTGATGCATCGGAAAGGTAGTGTCTCAGCGGTGGTCCCATACTAATCTGTTTTAGATCCGATCATTGGATCATGAAATATATATATATATATATAATTTTTTTTAAGTCGGTTTTTTTTTTTTTGCTAAAAATTACTAGTGTTTCCTGCTTTCCACTCTCATGAAAAACAAATGTTATACTATAAAATGACTTATATGTAAATACTCGCTTTATTCCCAATATTTGGTCAGATTTTTTCATTGTTCGAAAAATTCTTTTCGCGAAACTATGCAAACAGAAGCTGAAAATCAAAAATTAAGAAAATCAACTGTCAGCATGACTTTTTTCTATCTGCCCCCATATAGTCGAAACACTGTGAGCCGTCAGCAAAAAAAAAAAAATATTAAAACTCAACGCGATTTCTTAGCCACTTCTAAGCTACTTGTAGAAAAACTCGAGCAAAGTTCAAACTGTGAGCGTATATCAAATAAACTTCGAGTAGCTTATGGAACAAACTTATTGTTATACTAAAATTCAATGGGCTATAAAACTATAAACGTTAAATTTTTCTTAATTTTGTATACAGTTTGAAACTCTGATTCATGTGGTCTTGTTTATAGCATGAACCAAATTTTTGTAAAAGAAATAACAAAAAAATATAGCTTGCAAAACATTGTGAATATTAATAAAAAAAAAAAAAAACATGTAAAAATATATTCACTTAAACACAGCAAAAGATACATTCATATATGTATCTACTTACATACATACATAAGTAAACATATTGTGTGTTTGTAATTTTGCTAAGCAGTGTAAACATTAAATTCATCCTTAAGTGTTTGTAATCATGCAACATCAGCTAAACAGCTAGAGGGTAATTGCCTGTGGAATTTATGTAAAATATTTGCAAAATCACTGAAAATTATAAACTGACCGCAAACACCCGAACATAACATACATAAATACAATCAAGGACGATAGAATAACTTTTATACAACAACACCCTTCATCAAAAGTGTTGGCATAATTCGAGTGTTCAAAATCTGCATAAAGCCTAATCTATAGTGTCGATATCTGCGAGTGCTGTATGTGTCAAAAGTGCTAATTATGTGAAATACGCGTGCATCATATTTGTACATACATACATACATACATACATACATACATAAATACAACAAAATGCAAACATTTGCTCAATACGAACGAAACCATAAATTGCTTGCCATTGTAATATCATTAGACATTGTGTGATGTGAATTTATATTGGTGTTAAATTTTGCATTTTATGCATTTACATGTGTATGTATGTGCAGTTTTACTATTTACATAAATCATTATTGGTATCATCATCATCAATCAATTTCGTTGCAAACTGCATACGCAGCCAATGATCAATAGTGTTTAGAGAGAAAACAAAAATGAGCTCAGCTGCATAGTAGTAGTTTGTACTTAAATGCATGGCCAACGTAAATTTTAGTACAACAACAATAATGTTAACAATGCGCACATCAACAACAAAAAACAAAATGCCCAAATCGCCTCCGCTTCCACCAATTTCACAGCTGGTACGGCTCACAACCTCACAGCCTTTGAAACGCTTACTCGCCACAGCACTCCTGCTCTCCTGCCTACAAACGCTGCACATCAACTGCCGTAAGTTTTTAATTTGCAATGTACGTACATATGTATGTATATATCGTCGTTTAAAGTACAAAAGCACGTATCAACAAAATGCAAAACCGCGTATGTGCGGTTGCATAAATTATTTTTTTAGAGAGTAAAAACACTCATATTTCAAAATAGTTTTTTTTTTGTATGAAGCAATTGCATTTCTGGCTAGTATATTTCAGAACGAATGGATAAGAGATAAAGTTCCACTTTTTGGTAGCAAATGTCGGTTGTGCGGTTTTGCACCTTAAACGGCGATACAGTATATCTACTCCTTACAGCTATTTGTGAGATATAAATTGACCTTTTATTTTATTTGGCTTAAATCGTTATCAGTCAAGCAAATACTGTTAAAAAATGCTATTTGGTTTAACACCTTTGCTTCTTATTATTATTCTTCTTCTTCTTCTTATTTGGCGCTGTAACCGCCTAAGCGATTTTGGCCGAGTCCAAAACAGCACGCCAGTCATTTCTCTTCTGTGCTAACTGACGCCAATTGAAAATGCCAAGTGAAGCCAAGTCCTTCTCCACCTGGTCTTTCCAACGCAGAGGAGGCCTTCCTCTTCCTCTGTT
>NW_016166249.1:5156-16133 GCF_001687245.7 Rhagoletis zephyria | reverse complement strand
TTTGCCGTGGTCGTCATCAGAAAAAGGGGGTCTCATCCGAGGCTTGTTGGAATTTTTCATTGGGCGGGGTTTTAACGTGGCGGGACCCAAACCCAGCGCACGCGAAGTTTTACGCCTTCTCACTTTAGCTCGCTTATTATTATTAATAACCGAAAAATTATGTTATTTACATTCAATAATCTCTATCTCGATAGAGATATAATGACAATCTATC
Source organism: Rhagoletis zephyria (assembly GCF_001687245.7). Classification (NCBI taxonomy): domain Eukaryota; kingdom Metazoa; phylum Arthropoda; class Insecta; order Diptera; family Tephritidae; genus Rhagoletis; species Rhagoletis zephyria. The sequence goes on along the minus strand of NW_016166249.1, from coordinate 15,919 downwards.
GACATAGAGATTATTGTTTTTAATCTTGTATAAAGACGAGCAAAATTATTGTGTAAATATTTCGCAGAAACTTGAATACAAATATATGTATGTACTTAACACTATTAGGCATGGTGGAATAATAACAAGGTGTTGTCAGTAGCGACGTGTTTGTTGTAATTTTGACAAGATCGGCATGCTTATTTTCAGTGCTGCGGATCTTAATTTTTATACTACGATTCGTTGGGAAATAGTATCTAAAATACTCCATTTTAGTATTTCGTTTTATCGCGATTTTTAAAGAACTTGGTGTTTTCAGAACGATATTAATATTTAAAATTGCTGGATTTGTATAATTTGTGTCCTCAAAATATAAAATATAAAAGATATTGTGGTTATCAATGGAAAAAGACGTACACAAAAATCGTATGGAAAGGCGATTTTTTTATATTAGATATTTTTTGCTGAATTGTCATAATATCGAGCCAAATAGACTACTGATACAATAGAATAGACCGGCAGTATGGTTAAATTACGATTTCGCTTATATTATCGACATTTATGTGTTTTAATCTATTTAAAAAATCACTTACAGTCTTATAGGAAATTGCTTTATTTTACGGCCTTTACTTTTTTATAAGTTACAATATATGTCCAAGCTGTGTGGAGCTGACGATACAAACATATACTCAGGCTTATAAGCCTATAATTTTCCATTTTTCTACATTTAATTTGAAATAGTATGCACAAACGGATTTGAAGTAGTAAATAATTAGTACCTTTATAATACTTTAAAATGCGTGACCGGAATAGACCTGCCGAAAAAGTGAGGTTAAGTTACTGACAACACCTTGTTATTATTACACCATGACTATTAGGTGTCGATTATTTATTTACGTTAATTGTCAAATTATGTGATACAATTCACGTTAAATTCTTTACAACTTATGTCAAAAAGCTGAAGCTACAAACATCAAAAAATAAAATAAAATAAAAATGTTTTTCTAATAGCGGTCGCTTCTCGGCAGGCAATAACAAAACCTCCGAGTGTATTTCTGCCATGAAAAACAGCTTATCATAGAAATGCAATCGCCGTTCGCAGTCGGCGTAAAACTGTAGGTCCCTCCACTTTGTGTGACAACATCAAGGCGCACGCCACAAATCGGAGGACAAGCTCGGCCAAACACTAAAACTTTGGGGCGTGTGCCTAGCTTATGTTCAATTTCTAGCTTCGGTTTTAGTACTACATACCCTTTTTTGCTAAGAAGGTAAGGAAGTTTTTGAGCTAGAACTTACCATTGATTTTTAGCAATTTTTTTTTTCTTGAGGGTGTCGCTCATTTTCTCCATATAAAATAATGTTTGATAATTTTTTTATATGGAAAAAATGTGCGACATATTCAACAGAAAAAAAATCCCATAAATCAATGATAAGTCTAAAAAATGCATACTCGACTTTTTTCTAGAGAGCGTAACCATACTACTTTACATATATTGCAATTTTCTTACACCACGCACTTCACACCACGACTCGACATTGACAGCTGAAGCAACTTTTTTAAATAGCAAACGTTTTCATATTTTCAATAAATCACTTTTCAAGTGTAAGGGTGAGTCATTTTCGAGTCTTTTTTTTAGGCGTGGTAGCGATTAATCAGGTTTTTACTCAGCAAAGGTGATCGCAGAAGACTCAGTAAGGTGATTTTTATTAAAGTAATCTTCCAAATGCTAGATGGTTATGGAATTATGTATTAACTTCATATCGATGACGTCATAGTACAAGCTTCTGTTTACTATTTATTCTCATGCTCTCCCATGTAATTGTCTAACCCAATTGTTTTCACGCGAACTCCATTTAGTAACTTTAGCTCTGAAAGAAAATACATAACTGTTGAACTTTGTAAGGATATTCCATTCAAACATTCAAAAGATTGAGGGTAAAATCATAAAAATTAGTACAACGTTGCGTATGAGTGATATTTTTAGGATATGAGCGCACATAAGTACATAATATCCACCTTTGCATGTACATACATACTTACAGATTTAGAGTTATAGTGTACTAATATGTTTTGAATACTATTTATTTGTGCTGTTAGCTATTTACACATTTCATACAGAAAATATTCAACAGGAGTAAAAGTCACTCATACGCCCTGTCTCGTCATCATTCAATTTTCTGTTAAACTACAGGAAGCCTGTATTCGGAAATACTTGCAAGACTTTCAAAATTTCACACAGCACACAACTACCGGGCCTTTGAACTTTGACAATTAATGCATTCCTTAGCGTTATTACTTTAAGCTGAAAATTTTTAGGACTCATTTTTTCGGGTACCTTCGTAGGCAGGGGCTGGATTCTGTAACTGTGAGAAAATGCAGTATGCACCGAGTGCAAAACTAACAACCAAAAACTCACCGAATAAAATGCTGTGATTTTTTCGGAAGAGAATTGTACACAATTTTTATAGTTAGTTGAAACTTATTATCACACTTGCTGAAATGCAAAACGAAGAGTGTACACAATTTTCAGTTTACATTTGAAAACTCACAGTTACAGAATCCAGCCTCAGGTTCTGTGTGTCACGCGCCTTCCATGAAATTGCGTATAAACTAGATTTCGCTCAACTTCGGATGGTCAGTAGCGCTCCCATCCATTCCCTGCACGGAGATATATATCTTTTCAAGGGCTTCATTTCTCGCCGCCGTGCAGGTCTAGTTATTTTTCAGCATATTTGAAGGAAGATCAGGCAGTCCTTAAAAAGGTTTTGAATGCACCCTTAGTGAGCACTGGGCCCTAACTGCCACTTGGCTATCAGATCATATATTGACTTCCCTTAAGCAGTATGCCCGCTGCCGCTTTAATGACATCCACTTCTGCTGGAAAAACGCTATTCCAGTATGAAAGCCTAAACTTCAAGTTGATGGAGAGTTTCTACAGAAAACTCCCTACCAACTATTGCTTTAACGTACGATCCATCCAAGGAACAAGTTCACTTCTTTTTCTAACTATAAACGTGCTGAACTTTAAATAGACTTAAAGCATCCTGTCCAGTGGGCAAACTTAATTTTTTTTATATGCGGTTGAATTGAGAAAGAGAGCAGATCTGGATTACTAAACGATTAGGATTGCAATAATTTCAACAAGCTAAAAAACCATACATACATATGTACGGACGTAATACTTATAACACCGTGCGACAAAAATAAAAAAATTCAAAACACACGTAAGAATCGACATACTCACGAAACTATGGGCCGAATATAGTAAAACTGCGTTTTTAATTTTTCACTTTGATGTCAGGGTTTTTTTCAAAGGACTTTGAAATTTTAAACATATGAATAATTAAAAAATTTTTTCAAATTATTGTTGCTTTTCCACAATAAATTTTCATTTAAATAACGGCCTCGAGCTCAATATAAATTGTTGAATATAAATTGTTGAATAACTAAAAAAATTATTTTAAAAAATCAGTGCAATGTAGAATAACATTATGGGTACCAAATAGAAAGAAAATTCTGAGGAATTTAAAAACCAGAAAGTTGTTTGATTTAAAAGGACGAAAGGTATTGAAAATTCACTTTTAATAAATTTTATCTTTTTAAGTTAATAAAGTTTTCAGGAAGAAATTCAATGATGAGGTCGTGCGTATATTAGTACTCAAACAATAATTTAAAAAAATATATATTGCAAATTTTCGATGATATTTAAGCACAAAATTTGTAAAGGACATTTTCCATACCCATTCGTCTTTATGCACCAGAAAATTTATTCAGTTATATTTCTATAGATTTTTTCTTTTATATGATATCCTTATTGTTATCCTGACGTCAGAGAGAAAAACTAAGAACGCAGTTTTACTACAATTTACCCATAGTTTCGCGAATATATTATTTTTTTTGTGTAAAATTTATTGTAATTTATAAATAATAATAATTTAAAAATTTTTTTTCTTTGACTAGCAAGCGTTTAAGATTATAACATGAACTTACGAATTAACTTTTTTGCAAATTTATCTATGCACCACCAAAATGTTCTCGGGACTATGCTCTATAACTAAAAATGCTGCCCTGCCTTTAAGGAAAACCAGCTGAATAATATACATATATTCAAGTTAAGCGCAGTGTATGTTATCTTAGAATATTTATTTATTTTAAATGTTACTTGAAGAGAATCTGAAATTAAGTTTGTTCACAAACTTTAATGGAGTACAACCTAATCTTATTTACCTGTCTATTTCCAGATTCGGATGCTCTTCTACTCAAATGTCCGCTTTATCAAATGCATCTGCAGAAAATTGTTGGCTTCCGGCCGCCACTTGAATACCTAACCACACAAAACCTCATCTACTCGCCGGCATACAATTTTAAAGATCGCAATCGCCATCGGCGCGAAAGCTATAGCATAGTGGGCGCGCCAGAAGGTGAACGGCAGGAACTGGCAATTGCCAGCGACACAGCGAGCGCCATTTGTTGGCGGATGTGTAGTGAGGATAGCGACTGTATTGCCTACGTCCATCTGCTGGACTCAAACGAATGCTATGGTTATTCGTATTTCGAACGGACGACCCGCTATCAGGCAATAGCCGATGAATTGCCATTGGTTGCGGATGCTGAGGCGGTTTTCTATGAAAAGACCTGTTTGAAAGGTGGGTGGCACATAGCAATAATAACAGCTAATTTACCTTATTAACTTGAAAATTCCGCTTATTGCTGCGCGTCCATGCCATTTTCGATTGGATTTTTTCGTTTTATTCATTTTTTTTTTTTTATCTTTTAGTACCTGAAGTGTGCAAACAACGCAAATGGACGCTTACAAAAATTCCCGGTACGAGCTTGGTGTTTCAGGGAAAGAAAACAATAGCGACGCTAGTTACGCGACGCGAATGCGCCGAACGATGTCTATTCGAAATCGAATTCAAATGTCTGTCCGCATCATTTGCGCCATCATACCGTAACAATCGTGAAAGGTATTTAAGTGTATATGTGTATGTGTTTGTGTATGTAAATGAAAGTACAAGTACATACTAATTATGAAGTGCTCATAGCAGAAACGGTTGGTGGGCGGCCTTTGAGGTGGTGGGAGAAGTAAATTCCATTAAAAGCAAACACAATACGGAATGAAATTCCAAATAGGAGTTCTATGGCTTTATCAATTGTGTTTGAGCGCTGAAAATGGAAAATGATGCGCAGCGTTCTCAAGTTGTATGAGCTCATTGTTATGTAGTTAGCTGCTGATTTTAGCGATGCGGTTATTCAATACGGGAATAGCAATTTGATGCAGTAAATTATTTACTATATCTTGTTTTACTTTAACAATTTTACTTAAAAAATTTTTAAAATAAATTATAATAATTGTGTGCGAATGCATATTTGCTCATCTTCGTGTTTTGTAGTTGTAGTTTCTGTTATTTATTCACTTACGTTATTTCTATTTTGATTTTTTTTTTTTTTGTAAACATTATTTACTGTGTAATTGTTGCGAACGATAGTCAGTCAAGTGCTACCATCTACATACATACTTGCATACAGTTAAGTATACACATATTCGTACATGTGACAATGATATAACCTAGCACGTTTCACACAACTCACACGAGTCAATAAGGTCATCTTTATCATTCCGCGTCTCATAACACCCACACAAATCGTCAAAAACTAGTTAGATTCAAAAGACAGCTGATATGGCGATACTAGGCACGTACAATATATTAAGTTTTTATGAGTTAAAATGATTTAATTTAGTAAATAAAAATAAGAATTCCTTTTACCCTTATGCTTATACCTAGTGTAATACACCTATGGTATGGATAGGCCTCCATATAAAATGTATGGAAATACAGATATACAGTGACTCAAACAAATGACCACGTGCTGATTTTTTTCAAATATTCGTTATGTTCTTCGATCTAATTTTTTTTTTGTTATTTTTATATAAAAATATCGTCTAAGCTTTATAGTTCATTCCCACCAAGTCTTAACTGCAGTTTATGCCAATTGAAACAAGAAGATTACAAGTCGAAGGGGATAATTCCTCCTACTACAAGCAAACGAAAGGAGAAAAGCAAACACTAAGAAATAAACTTTGCCGCTCACCCCATGTTGAAATTCTCGAAACTTATCTGAGCTCTTAACTGCTGTTAAGACTCTGGTGGAAATAGGCTATTGCTATTAACCAAAACCGTGTAAATCACAGTGACGGATTTTTGCACTTTTTTCATACAGGTATTAAAATAAAAAGTGGGAGACCGTCAGCAAAAAAAAAAAAAATCAAAATATCAACGCAAGTTTTTGTAAATTGCGCTTGTTATATTAAAAAACCCGAAAAATTTGCCTCAAAAAAAAAAGATCTCAAAAATCAACGCGATTTTTTAGCCGTTTGAAACTTGCACTTCATTAGAGTAAATTTGTATGTAAATTGTCTAGCAATTCAGAAATGAAATTTTGTTGAAAATTTGTTGAATTTTCTTAAATTTTGTATAAAGTTAAAACTGTGATTTACGCGGGTTTGGTTAAAGCTTAAAAGATATTTTTATACAAAAATAACTAAAAAATTTGGCTGGGAAAATATTACGAATATTAAAAAACACGTGGTCATTTGTTTGAGTCACTGTAACTTGTTTAGTTGGTTGGCGATCGCTGTGGTGTAGTGGATAGCAGAGCACGCTGTCATTCCGCAGAATCTGGGTTCGAGCAATACCGAAAAAAAAGTTTTAGTCATCAAAGAGTCGGCGTAAAACTGTGGGTTCCTTACCTTTATGTGACAACATCAAGGCGCATGCCACAAATCGGGGGAGAACTTGGCCAAACACTAACATTATGTTTGCTCAGAAATATTTTTGCTTAAATACTCTGTTGTTCTGAACTTCACAGATTATATTTCATATTTACCAAAACCCAAACAAAAATCAAAAACTAAATATGTAATGTGTTAGATGCTAATTGAACTTAGGATCTTTTGGAACCTGCCTAATAAGACTTCATTCAGCTTCAAGAAGAACATGTGTCTTTAACTTTTCTAATGCTGACTGCACACGTGAGAATCATTGAAGCAACCAAGTCATGTTGTTTTGGCTATTGCGGTGTTGCCGCAAGCGTTGCTTGACCGCAGAACATACAAATTTACTCTAATGAAGTGCAAGTTTCAAACGGCTAAAAAATCGCGTTGATTTTTGAGATCTTTTTTTTTTGAGGCAAATTTTTCGGGTTTTTTAATATAACAAGCGCAATTTACAAAAACTTGCGTTGATATTTTGATTTTTTTTTTTTTGCTGACGGTCTCCCACTTTTTATTTTAATACCTGTATGAAAAAAGTGCAAAAATCCGTCACTGTGATTTACACGGTTTTGGTTAATAGCAATAGCCTATTTCCACCAGAGTCTTAACTACAGTTAAGAGCTCAGATAAGTTCCAAGAATTTCAACATGGGGTGAGCGGAAGGTTTATTTCTTAGTGTTTGCTTTTCTCCTTTCGTTTGCTTGTAGTAGGAGGAATTATCTATCCCCTTCGACTTGTAATCTTCTTGTTTCAATTGGCATAAACTGCAGTTAAGACTTTGTGGGAATGAACTATAAAGCTTAGACGATATTTTTATATAAAAATAAAAAAAAAAAAATTAGATCGAAGAACATTACGAATATTTGAAGAAAATCAGCACGTGGTCATTTGTTTGAGTCACTGTATATCTGTATTTCCATACATTTTATATGGAGGCCTATCCATACCATAGGTGTATTACACTAGGTATAAGCATAAGGGTAAAAGGAATTCTTATTTTTATTTACTAAATTAAATCATTTTAACTCATAAATACTTAATATATTGTACGTGCCTAGTATCGCCATATCAGCTGTCTTTTGAATCTAACTAGTTTTTGACGATTTGTGTGGGTGTTATGAGACGCGGAATGATAAATACATAGCGATGACCTTATTGACTCGTGTGAGTTGTGTGAAACGTGCTAGGTTATATCATTGTCACATGTACGAATATGTGTATACTTAACTGTATGCAAGTATGTATGTAGATGGTAGCACTTGACTGACTATCGTTCGCAACAATTATACAGTAAATAATGTTTACAAAAAAAAAAATCAAAATTCGAAATAATGTAAGTGAATAAATAACAGAAACTACAGCTACAAAACACGAAAATGAGCAAATAGGCATTCGCACACAATTATTATAATTTATTTTTAAAATTTTTTAAGTAAAATTGTTAAAGCAAAACAAGATATAGTAAATAACTTACTGCATCAAATTGCTATTCCCGTATTGAATAACCGCATCGCTAAAATCAGCATCTAACTACATAACAAGAGCTCATACAACTTGAGAACGCAGCGCATCATTTTCCATTTTCAGCGCTTCAAACACAATTGATAAAGCCATAGAACTCCTATTTGGAATTTCATTCCGTATTGTGTTTGCTTTTAATGGAATTTACTTCTCCCACCACCTCAAAGGCCGCCCACCACCCGTTTCTGCTATGAGCACTTCATAATTAGTATGTACTTGTACTTTCATTTACATACACAAACACATACACATATACACTTAAATACCTTTCACGATTGTTACGGTATGATGGCGCAAATGATGCGGACAGACATTTGAATTCGATTTCGAATAGACATCGTTCGGCGCATTCGCGTCGCGTAACTAGCGTCGCTATTGTTTTCTTTCCCTGAAACACCAAGCTCGTACCGGGAATTTTTGTAAGCGTCCATTTGCGTTGTTTGCACACTTCAGGTACTAAAAGATAAAAAAAAAAAAAATGAATAAAACGAAAAAATCCAATCGAAAATGGCATGGACGCGCAGCAATAAGCGGAATTTTCAAGTTAATAAGGTAAATTAGCTGTTATTATTGCTATGTGCCACCCACCTTTCAAACATGTCTTTTCATAGAAAACCGCCTCAGCATCCGCAACCAATGGCAATTCATCGGCTATTGCCTGATAGCGGGTCGTCCGTTCGAAATACGAATAACCATAGCATTCGTTTGAGTCCAGCAGATGGACGTAGGCAATACAGTCGCTATCATCACTACACATCCGCCAACAAATGGCGCTCGCTGTGTCGCTGGCAATTGCCAGTTCCTGCCGTTCACCTTCTGGCGCGCCCACTATGCTATAGCTTTCGCGCCGATGGCGATTGCGATCTTTAAAATTGTATGCCGGCGAGTAGATGAGGTTTTGTGTGGTTAGGTATTCAAGTGGCGGCCGGAAGCCAACAATTTTCTGCAGATGCATTTGATAAAGCGGACATTTGAGTAGAAGAGCATCCGAATCTGGAAATAGACAGGTAAATAAGATTAGGTTGTACTCCATTAAAGTTTGTGAACAAACTTAATTTAGATTCTCTTCAAGTAACATTTAAAATAAATAAATATTCTAAGACAACATACACTGCGCTTCACTTGAATATATGTATATTATTCAGCTGGTTTTCCTTAAAGGCAGGGCAGCATTTTTAGTTATAGAGCATAGTCCCGAAACTTTTGGTGGTGCATAGATAAATTTGCAAAAAAGTTAATTCGTAAGTTCATGTTATAATCTTAAACGCTTGCTAGTCAAAGAAAAAAAATTTTAAATTATTATTATTTATAAATTACAATAAATTTTACACAAAAAAAATAATATATTCGCGAAACTATGGGTAAATTGTAGTAAAACTGCGTTCTTAGTTTTTCTCTCTGACGTCAGGATAACAATAAGGATATCATATAAAAGAAAAAATCTATAGAAATATAACTGAATAAATTTTCTGGTGCATAAAGACGAATGGGTATGGAAAATGTCCTTTACAAATTTTGTGCTTAAATATCATCGAAAATTTGCAATATATATTTTTTTAAATTATTGTTTGAGTACTAATATACGCACGACCTCATCATTGAATTTCTTCCTGAAAACTTTATTAACTTAAAAAGATAAAATTTATTAAAAGTGAATTTTCAATACCTTTCGTCCTTTTAAATCAAACAACTTTCTGGTTTTTAAATTCCTCAGAATTTTCTTTCTATTTGGTACCCATAATGTTATTCTACATTGCACTGATTTTTTAAAATAATTTTTTTAGTTATTCAACAATTTATATTCAACAATTTATATTGAGCTCGAGGCCGTTATTTAAATGAAAATTTATTGTGGAAAAGCAACAATAATTTGAAAAAATTTTTTAATTATTCATATGTTTAAAATTTCAAAGTCCTTTGAAAAAAACCCTGACATCAAAGTGAAAAATTAAAAACGCAGTTTTACTATATTCGGCCCATAGTTTCGTGAGTATGTCGATTCTTACGTGTGTTTTGAATTTTTTTATTTTTGTCGCACGGTGTTATAAGTATTACGTCCGTACATATGTATGTATGGTTTTTTAGCTTGTTGAAATTATTGCAATCCTAATCGTTTAGTAATCCAGATCTGCTCTCTTTCTCAATTCAACCGCATATAAAAAAAATTAAGTTTGCCCACTGGACAGGATGCTTTAAGTCTATTTAAAGTTCAGCACGTTTATAGTTAGAAAAAGAAGTGAACTTGTTCCTTGGATGGATCGTACGTTAAAGCAATAGTTGGTAGGGAGTTTTCTGTAGAAACTCTCCATCAACTTGAAGTTTAGGCTTTCATACTGGAATAGCGTTTTTCCAGCAGAAGTGGATGTCATTAAAGCGGCAGCGGGCATACTGCTTAAGGGAAGTCAATATATGATCTGATAGCCAAGTGGCAGTTAGGGCCCAGTGCTCACTAAGGGTGCATTCAAAACCTTTTTAAGGACTGCCTGA
>NW_016166249.1:0-5131 GCF_001687245.7 Rhagoletis zephyria | reverse complement strand
AAAATTGTCTAGCAATTCAGAAATGAAATTTTGTTGAAAATTTGTTGAATTTTCTTAAATTTTGTATAAAGTTAAAACTGCGATTTACGCGGGTTTGGTTAAAGCTTAAAAGATATTTTTATACAAAAATAACTAAAAAATTTGGCTGGGAAAATATTACGAATATTAAAAAACATGTGGTCATTTGTTTGAGTCACTGTAACTTGTTTAGTTGGTTGGCGATCGCTGTGGTGTAGTGGATAGCAGAGCACGCTGTCATTCCGCAGAATCTGGGTTCGAGCAATACCGAAAAAAAAGTTTTAGTCATCAAAGAGTCGGCGTAAAACTGTGGGTTCCTTACCTTTATGTGACAACATCAAGGCGCATGCCACAAATCGGGGGAGAACTTGGCCAAACACTAACATTATGTTTGCTCAGAAATATTTTTGCTTAAATACTCTGTTGTTCTGAACTTCACAGATTATATTTCATATTTACCAAAACCCAAACAAAAATCAAAAACTAAATATGTAATGTGTTAGATGCTAATTGAACTTAGGATCTTTTGGAACCTGCCTAATAAGACTTCATTCAGCTTCAAGAAGAACATGTGTCTTTAACTTTTCTAATGCTGACTGCACACGTGAGAATCATTGAAGCAACCAAGTCATGTTGTTTTGGCTATTGCGGTGTTGCCGCAAGCGTTGCTTGACCGCAGAATTGTCTCGTGTGTAGTCAGCATAATGTTCAGTTTAAATGAAATTTTTTACAATTGTTCAAACTAATTTAATTTGAAATAACTTTACATCGTCTTCTCCTTGTTCACCACCAGGCCATTCGCTTCGCTTCGATTACTTACTTGGAATAAGCAGAACAAGTATAGCTCTTTTTGAGGCCTAGTATCTCGATGTCATCGGCATAAGTACGCCAGTAATTGTTAACTCGTATAAAGATTATACCTGAGCAATTTATTAGTTTTGTAGCTGTTAAGTATTATCTCCGCCAGCATCCGAAGAAAGATATCGTACGATAAATCTCATTTGGTATCGATCGGCTGGGAGCGGTCCTTCCTAATCCTGGCTAATCTGGTAAAACTGCTCAACGTAATTTTACACAGCCTTAATAGTTTCGTGAAGATACCGAATTCAGGCATCGCATCTTGCGACGTCTATAGCGAATATCTGGTCTATGGTAGATTTACCAGGTCTAAAGCCAATAAGTTCATTAACATTGAGCATTAGCTTAGCGCCGAAAAACTGAAAAATCAACATATCCTTTAAATAAATTTTAGCAGAATTTTAAATTACAATTTCTTTATTCATTTTAAAAATAACCTAAAATTTAATAGAGACCCCTGTCCGTCTTTCTAGTGTTAATACTAAACCTACTTGCGATACCGTACATATATAAATACATACGTTATAATGACTAATTTAGTTAAGAAATATGTAGTTTATTGCGTTTTCTCACTAACGCCAAATTTTTACTTACATAAGTAATTCACTTCTGAAGAACGTATGCGATGTGCTAAAATTTCACCTTATTTCCGCCTTCTTGTATTCGCTATTGAACATACTATATGTATATATGTATGTACATATTTACACACACTGGTGCGAAATATACATACCTGTTATCACTAATGGAATCATAGTCACTTTCAGACTTTTGAAAAAAATGCTGTGCCTCAACAATTTCAGAAACAGGAAATAGAATTTGTGATTAAGTGATTATTTACTTTAGTGACCATGAGCTAAATTAGCACTAATTAGCCCACATTATGCGTATTTGAAGTTTTATAATATCCATTTTGCTGATAAGTACATATAAATTATCTCAACAATTTGTCATTATCACAATCAAAGAGTGTTTTTACTGATAACCGAAACGCCAACTTCGGGGCCAAGAATACAGGCACATGCACATATTTACGTACATAAATATATCCGTGCCAGTTGGCAATAACCGGAAATAAACAGTTCCGCCAACGTACAGGTATCCGACTCTCGTGAGAAGGTGCGCTCGACCTGATCGTGCTCCGAAAGGCATAGCAACGAGTGAACACAAAATTTCTAATACTTGTAGCTCTTGGGTTGAGACCTGTTTCGGGCAATTTTATATTTTCCATGATTCCTCTTCTTATTTGGCCAATTAGATTTCTTCTTTGCGAGATTTGCCAGTTCTAAATCCCGAGTGCAGGCAGTTTCTTCTGCACTTAGTTTTCATTTGTTCGTAGGTCGCCGTACATGCGTGCCGAATCGAAGGCTCTTTTGATTGAAGCCTCTTCATCTAAATGTGCACAACATACTCAGGCCAGCGAAATCATTATATTTTTATGCGCTTAACTATATCCATGCAGTTACAAAGCTCGTATAGTCGCCATTCCGATTTTGCGTAGAACAATGATCTCAAAAGCACCCAAAGCCTTATCATCCTTCCACGTCATCTTTCAGGTTTCCGCGCGATCTATAAGGTCGGGTATATGGACAAATTTTTGGAGCGTGGTTTTGTTCGTCACTCTGCTTTTCAATTACCGGACTTTCAGACTTATTTATTCAAAATTGTTATATACAATCGCTCTTTAGCAAAAAAGTGGGTTTTCAAGAAGTTTTATGAAAATGGGAGTGGCACCGCCCACTTATATGATATATGCATATCTCAAAAACTACTTAACCCCTCTCGACCAAATGTGGTATACACATTTTGCTTAGGCTCTATAAGCACCATATTGAATATTTTTTAAATCGGACAAAACCAACTCCCCCTAAAATATAGCTAGCTTTGAGTTTTTGAAATTACCGTTACGTTAGTGAAGCCGTGGTTTTTATCCGATTTCAAAAATCAACACGGTGCATGAGGAGCCTAAACACAATGTGTATACCTAATTTGGTCGAGATTAGTAGTATCAGGTAGTTTTCGAGATACGCATATATATCATAAACATATGTAAGTGGGCGGTGCCACCCTCATTGTCCTAAAACTTCTTTAAAACGCATTTTTTTTACTAAAGACGATTGCATATATAAATTTTGAATGAATATTGATGAATTCCTTAGCCAAACTGCTAAAAATTCTAAAAGTCCCGTACATACACACATATGTATAAATTCAAGGCCTTCCGTTTTTTTTTGCCCTATGAAAACTTACACCAACAACTCTTTAAAATTTATGAAAAATAGTCAATCAAAAACTGATAAATCTACAAAATCGTACCTCTAAATGATTTTTAAGAAATCTATAACAATAGGCTATAATATTTCTCATAAAATGGAAGGAAATTAGGGTGTAGTGTCTTGAAATTTGAAAAAAAAACTTCGATGGGCACCCTAATGGACTTTCACGTGTATGTACATAAATGTGGACGTAATATTGTTTATTTTATGTAGATCCTAATGTCGCTAAACAAGTTAATCCCACATTTACGATTTTTCTTTTTTATCAATCGATCAGATTCAGTCAACATGTGCCACAAGCAGAGCAGCAACAACATCAACAACATCAGTCACAACCCAACACATTGGGACGTTGTATACTCAGTGATAAAGATAAAATGATACAACCCGATGCATTCCGGGCTGCACCCTATGACGAAGAATACATGGAAAATCAATGTTACGAGCGACCGATCGAGAACGATAGCTGTTCATACGAATTGTATGCGAACAGTAGCTTCATTTATGCGGAAGCAAAATATTTGGGTCTAACCCAAAAGGAGGTGTGTCTGTCTGTCTATGTTGTTTGTGGTATTGATGGTAGTATGTTGAAGACAAAAACATGGGATTTAGATTGTACAAAAAATAAAAAAAAATAGTGAACTTTTTACAATAATCCGACTGGCATGCAATCAACTCGAAGCTTCGATTGAAAGTACATACATATAAAATTTTAAGTAATTATTTTTGTAAACGAATGTATAAATTTTTATTAGTTAGTATTAGTTAATGTGTGTGTGTGTGTGTGTGTGTGCAGTTATGGCTAATAATTTATTTTACAAAACGCAATTTATAATTAAATTTTACACTGTATAATTTAAAATTTTCTTTGAAGTGTCAATCATTGTGCTCACATGAAACGAAATTCTATTGCCAAGGCGTGTCATTCTATTTTGAGCGCGATCTGACCAATTCGGAATGTCTACTACACTCGGAGGATATTATATCGATGGGACCTCGCAGTCTGAAACTAAGAGAGAAGTCTGTCTATATGCGGCGTGTCAAGTGTTTAGATGGTAACGTATGCTTATAAACTCCTAAAATAAAATAAAAAAAAAATTCTTTCCGTTTTTCCCCACACAGTACAGGTGCTGTGCACACAAGACGAAATGGCCATCAAATATACGCCGNAAAATAATCGAAACGTGCAAACACAGGGTGATCGTCTCATCAAAGTCGGTTGCATAATGAGCAATTCGACGATGCGCAAGGATGGGCACACTGATGGACGCAATGATGAGGATGGTGTGGAGGGTGAAGATATACCGAATGCTATTGCATTGGAGTCTTCATTAGAGTTCGCACAGCAGTAAGTCGCATCAAATATTTGGCTTTAAACAAAAGATTTTGTGTTTAAAAAAATGAACTTAATACTAGTTTTTTATTAAACCCCCTTCTGACAATTAAAGAAAATACACATATATTTTTGTTAAAATCCAGAAAAAAAATTGACACTTGGTACGCAACAAAAGTTCATCTCTTTTATGATGAATTTCCACTTGACATTAAATGAACACATTTTTAATGACAATGTTGGGCATCCAAAATAGGAAAACTAGTCACTATATCTGTTTCCATATTGCATTTTTTAATACATACATTTTCTATCATTATAATGCCTAGTGGAAACTCGACATTAGTCTTCCTATATTATTATTATTACTTATTATGGCATATAACGCTGAGACCTAACTAGATATAAGTTCTGTTCGCTATGCAAAAGCCAGTAAGAATTAGCCAATAACCAAATTCAGAGAATACGGTATCTTACTCTCCCAAAGAGAGAAACTTACAACAGGAATTAGCAAACATTAGCAAGCTTCACTGCCAGCTGGCGTCCACGGTTGCATTTTGAGCATAATCAATTTTTTAAATTATTTCAGGTTGAAACCAAAACAGGGCCTATACGTATATCCCTTCTTATTCTGACTTTCTTCAAC